>NC_091136.1:40986912-41298730 GCF_041381155.1 Argopecten irradians
ATATATATAAAGATTTTGTTTTGATCCATTAGATTTTTTTAAATTTCCATTTTGTAAGTTTGTATTTTTAATCTTCATATTTGATATATATTTTCATATATGATAAAACAATAACAAAACCTGCAAATTAGTGAAGATTCCATTAATATCATGTATTCTTTCATAAGCTTCACCTCAGGAAATATTGGTACTAGTACTTAGATATAGATTTTGGTAAACCCTAAATGTCCTCTTTTAATTTCTATGTTTGTTTTCTCAGGCTGAGTCAGAAATACAAAGATGGCTACAAGACAGGACATCCTAAGATGCAGAAATTAGAGGAGGTGGTGGTAAACCACTTTGATAATTTTCTAAAAGGTTTGTATAAATGGGCTGTTTTCTTTATATGAATTGGTCCTTGTCTCAGAGGACTACAATGATGTTTGAAGGTTGTTGATTCTTATTTTAGAAGTCCACAACCACAGCTCCCTTGCATGTCCTTAAATAGCATAGCTGTTTATTAGACACAAAACACAAATAGCAAATTTCTTTTCAAATGTAATGGACAACTGCTACAAGATGCTGATATGAGCTAGGCTATAATATTCTTTTGCACCAGATGGAAGTGTTGAAGAGAAGTCCCAGGCGACACGAGTGATGATTTTCTCCCAGTATAGAGACAGTGTGTCTGAGATAACGGACATACTCACGCAGCACCAACCACTGGTCAAGGTGATGAGCTTCATCGGTCAGTCATCTGCAGGGAAGGCCACTAAGGGTTTCACACAGAAGGAGCAACTTAAGGTACAGTGGCCAGGGTCTAGTGTTTAAGGGAGATCAAATCTCTTGGTAGATAGATTAGATTTTGTGAATCTCTGATGAGGAAGTCTGCAACTTCTATCAGTGACAGGAAAGGTTTTTGTTTACCATATTTTTTGCGCGTATAGTGCGCAGGTACGTTTTTGAGTTTCATTTTGGAAAAAAAAATTTACAAAAGAAAAAAAATCTGTTTTTGTATCTTCGTTCAAAACATTTTGCATTGCCTCCAATCGCTCTTAAAGAACAAAATCAAACGGTTCTTATAGTTTATCAGTGCTTAAAACAACCTGGCGAGAGAAGTTTGACACGATGATTGACACTTTGTTTACACAATGGCAGGCCTAGTTAGCTTGTGAATTGTCGATTACACTATAATGAGGATCTCAACAACATTGTTTTTACAATCAAATAAGTAATCATACCTTGTGTAATTCCAAGTGGTATCAATCAAGTCTATTGTGTATCTGATAGGCATTTAGATTTAATCATTGTCCAAGGTATTAGCTGGAAAGCCGACTGAGTAGGCTAATCAACCACAGGTGGCCGCCATATTTGAGAACTGACAGCACACTTCCGTATTCTCAATTATTTTAATTAGTATTGAAATCAGGATGAGATCTTACAGAACCATTTCAATAAATGGTAATAAGAGTAAATTTTACAGTCATACCATCATTTATAGTTCCGATTGGTCAGTGTTAATGTAAGAAGGTTTTAGTTTCGTATTTAATTTGCTGGCTCTGCATGTGGCCATTACACTCGCTTCAGTAAATATTTGCAAGTTCAAAAGTTTTACACATGCTATAGAAACATATTTATAAGGTAATCTGTTTAATGTGACGAATCAATTACACACTTGACCTGCCGGTCAGTGATCATGACCCAGGAGCTGGCCATGCCTTGTACCTGCGTATAGTGCGCACCCCAACTTTTCACTTGATAATTTAAGAAAAAAATGCGCACTATACGTGCAATACCGTTGGTATTAAAATATCTGCTCTTCGCCTTAAAATCAAAAGAAACATGAAATAAGTACTTGTTCATGTGTTTCTTCCAGTGGTTTGTTCAGACCAAAGCTTTTGAACTGTTTAGGATATTTTGGCAAAAGGACTATGTATGGTTTGGGCGCTTTTTGGCCTCAAAAATAAATCAAATTTTCAAACTTGTTATTTAGTGATTAAAATTGTTGAATATCAAATATGGAGTATATCTTTGATAGAATAAGTTTGATAGTTATGTATAGAATAAGTATGATAGTTATGTATAGAATAAGTATGATAGTTATGTATAGAATAAGTATGATAGTTATGTATAGAATAAGTATGATAGTTATGTATAGAATAAGTATGATAGTTATGTATAGAATAAGTATGATAGTTATGTATAGAATAAGTATGATAGTTATGTATAGAATAAGTATGATAGTTATGTATCATTGCAGCTGTAGTTGCTATGGTAACCTTCCTAAATATGCAAACATTATGAAAATGTGGAAATTTCATCAATTTTCGCAATTTTTGCTTGGTTTTTTATCTAGAACCCATAGATGCACACATCCTTGAACAAACTGTACACATGTATATTTATCCTAAAGATGTATCTGAAAAATGTTGAGTTTTTTCAAGATTGCGCCCTGTTTTTTCTTAAACAAAAACTATGAAAAATAGGCAAAAAATGACAAAATTTTCAATTTCAGTTAATTTATGCATATTTGAGACCCAAACCATGCTGAAACATTCCAGAAGATGTGTAATATATTGTTATTGGTCATTTTAGCCTTACAGAAATTCTGAGATTATTTTTGTACAATTAAAGGCATGTATTATACAGTGTGTTTTCATGAGTTTCCTAAAATTGTAAACCAGATTGTTATCCCCAATATACCATGCACACAACACTTAAAACATTGACTGTAGTTTTAGGAGAGAGAACTTCATTATACATATTCAAATTTTCTCAAGCAAAATTACATCAAAATAGTTTTAATCGCATCAGTAATATTAAACAATTGTTTGTTTGTTACTATGTACAGGTGATGAAGCAGTTCCGTGAGGGGGGCTATAACACACTGGTGTCCACATGTGTAGGGGAGGAAGGTCTGGACATTGGCGAAGTCGATCTCATTGTATGTTTTGATGCTCACAAAAGTCCAATAAGACTGGTACAAAGGATGGGACGTACTGGCAGAAAACGTGAGGGACGCATCATCATGTTAGTTACAGAGGGCAAGGAAGAACAGGTGAATAGTTTTAAGTAGAATCCCAGTACCTGGTGTAATATGGTAATGGAATCATGTTCCATGGATAGTGATTTCAATTAATCTGGAAAGAAATACATGAAGTATCTACAATTCTGGTGAAAGGAAGAACAGAGAACAACTACCTATATGACATCACACCAATAATACCATGATGTCACAATACTGTCTTGACATCATGCCAATGGGAGTCCAATACATCATATCATTATTGTCATACGTTAATGCAATGTCAATAATAAATACATCAGAGAGCGAACAAGTTAAGAGAAATACCATTTTCCACTCCCTTGAGAATGAGGCAAAGGGAATCTCAACCCTGAGGGTAAGATTCTAAAGCCATCAAACTCCTGGTAAACTTTGTGTTTTACAACCTAGGAATCTAACCCCCTCAGGTTGAGATTTCTGTCGTAACTTAAAGAAGATAAAATATTCTACAACTACCAGTCTTACAAACCTTTCTAATAGTGAACTGCTTCCCTATATCATCAATAACACTCCAGGAAAATTTATGATTAACAACATCATTCACAATATAAGATAATGTTACACAATTAGGAGTTGCATTCTAACTCATGCTAGCTGCCTTTCCTACCCAGCAACTAGAGGAACACCCTATGATATATACATGATATATACTGTGTCTTGTATGAATGTACATGTAGATTCTCATTTAAATTGATCATGATAATCAATTAAACAAATTTTCCAGAAGAATAAATTCCTTGTTGATTCAATAGTTACCTAACTTTTGCGCCGAATATTATGTGTGGTAGGATTGAAGTTGAAATTTTACAGGTTCAGTTTGTTTTATTTTACATAGATTTATAATCAAAGTCAGTACTCAAAGAAAAGTATACACAAGGCGATCCTCAATGGTGCCAAATCCCTTCACTTCTACCAAAACAACCCACGCATGATCCCAGAGGCATGGATTCCATCCTGTCATAAAATGCATATCACCGTCAAGCAGAATTTCCAGCCGAAAAATGGGCCAAAAACTGGACCAAAAGTGAAACAGGATACAAAGCAGAGTAAAATAAAGTTCCAGTCAAAATCTACAGCAGGTTAGTAAAAAAAAAAATGTACTGTTTATCTATCGATAATCCAATATCTGAAATAATGAGTGAATGAAAAAATTATAACTATAGGTAAATGGGATAAAAAGTTTTAACAGATGGAAATTACATTTCATTACTTTGAGTAAGCTCTTTTAAATCCATATCATTTGATGGTTTGTTCTAGAATGTTTTTGTTATTAATTAACACATCTTGTGGGTATGATTGAGTGGAAAAATATTATCTTACCTTTGAATTAGAGAGCTGAGATTTGATTAACAGTAACATCTCCTAATATCAAATAACCTGTGATGATATTTAATTCTGTAGTTTAATAAGACTCGTATTGTTATAAATTGTACATGTAGCTGCTAAGACCTTGTTGTGTGATATTATCCTTTGTTCTTGTAAACAGGTGTGACCAGTGACGATGGTCTGTTGACTGCTGAGGAGTACCGAGACCTGATTCAGAACTACTCCGTCCCACCAGACAGTTTACCCATACTGCCTAAGAGGCTGCCTCTGTTAGCTTTAGGGGAGCAACATGTAAGCACACAGTTTTAATATTAAACACATTGTCAATAACATACGAAATAATATTGAAACTCTTATGTTTATAAAGCTTCCCCATAAAATTTGTGAATTTTTTATATTGTCGTTTTTGACATGTGACTATCTGATGTTCTTATGTTCGTGTAAGTCTCCTTTCAGTGATTTTTTGCTTGAATATTAATTCTGATTCATGCTTTTTTATTGTCGAGTGCTAAATCTACATAATTGTAACCCTGTTTTCTTGAAAAAAACTGAGATCAGGAAAGTTATAATGAATTCTACTTGTTGTTTTGATAAATCTGGACCAGATTTAGTTTATGCAGTGTTGTACTGTAATTGAAGTGTGTTTACAGTAACAGATATAAAGATTTTTCACTTTGTTTTAGGAACCCAAACCACCTGGTGAAAAGCAAATCCTCTGTGAATGGCTACCGTGGCAGAATCGACTACAGGACACTTACAAAATAGATCACTCAGCAAAAACTAAAAACTTTGTGGAGCTGATGCAGTTTATTGAAATTCAGCGTAAGTAGATATACCAATTAATGAAGAAAGAAAGTAATTTATCAGCTTGAACACTGTAGTTTGTTTTAACCCTCTGATTATTACTCAAGTGTATTTTGTGTTTATGGTCATCCATATTCCATTATATATTTGTAAGTAATTTAATGGAACTAGGGTACAAATTTCAATAGAACCTTGCAGAAACCTTCCATTGCCAATGGTCAATGAAAAATGATGTGAATTTGTGACCATTTTTATGGATAACTGAATACACCAAATCACAGATTTATGTATACTGAAATAATGTCTAGAATTACATGTTACGACAAAATCATAATTCAGAGTTGTGTTTGCATTGAAACTTAAATTCATTCTTGTACAATATAGAACATACTGTATTAAAAAATTGATCTTCTAAAACAAAATATTTATGTGTTTCAAAATCAAATTTCAGAACTTCTAGACCCAAATGAAGATCCCTATGGCAATGAAATGAAATTATTTCTGAACAAGGATGATGTACTAAAACCTGAGGAAACAAGCAGTCGAGGAGGGACAGGAATACGAAAGTTCTGTGTCTCCGTGGAGAAGGGCAGCGAGGCTACATCCACCATTCAAAAAGGCAAAGGAAAACGTGTCAGGAAAAGTGAGGTCTTGCCTGTGTTTGAAATCAGTAGTGATGAGGACAGTGATGATTTACCAGAGTTTAACATTAATCCTAATGATAAAAGGTCATCAGTGCAAGGAAGTGTGAGTAAGAAAGGGAAGAAAGGTAAACGCCTGCTGACAAAACATTTGCCAGTATTAATGGACGTTCCAGAGACAGAGCCTGTTTTTAGGAAGAGTAAAAAGGATAAGAAACGTTCTATGAGCGGTGATAAATCAGTTGTACAGTTGATAGCTGATACCGAAAGCCGAGATTTTACTGATGAAGAAGACATGGTCCCTAAAGTGTTGCCACCTTTAGATGAAGAAATGTCTGACAATAAGGTAGAGGTGAAGGGAGACAATAGAAACGAAGTAGAAGATATGGATCTCTCTGATATAAATTATTCTCCACTTGAGGAAAGCGACCATGATGAGATGGAAATTGATGACAAGAAAGAAGAATCTTCCTTTTCACAACTTCTTCCTAACTTTCCTAATTTGAACATAAGTGTGGCAAAGTCGCAAAGTGTAGACACTACAGAAAATATTGTGTGTCAAGTTAGAACACCACCACCTTTGGAGCAAGTTGGACAGATTGTAGCAGATTTGGATAAGTGTAAAAATCTACCTGTATTAGACTTGCTACAGTTGGTGGATGAGTGGGATAAGGAAAGCAAAGAGTATTGTTACCAGAAACAGAGTAATAGTGGCCTGGATGGATCTGACTCAGCAGGAATGAGAGATCACTTTGATAGAGGTCATTCTTCAATGGAGGAAAGGTCACCAGCTAATGACAAAAGCAGGAGTGGAAATTCTGGACCTGGAAGAAAAATGTCTGAACCTTTGAAGGATATTCACATCCACAAAACACACCTGTCTCCACCAACAATTACTTCTGAGTCTTTGAAGGAACTTGAACAATCCATCCCCCAAGGTCACCAAGATGATATAAGTGACCTTGAATGTGATCATTCAGATGTTGAGGATGGTAAAGGGAAATTGAACAGCATGGAAAAAGAATCTGTAGACAGTAAATCATCTCCATCAGTTAGTAAGGCTCACACTTCACTGAAAAATTCAGGATCAGATGAGGAAGTAGTATCTGATGATTCAGACATCTTTATGGACACTCAGATGAATTTTTGTTTGGCAGAAAACGTAGATGATGGTCCATTTGGAACAGAAAGTAAATCATGTACTACAGGTGATAAACTTGGAAAATCTCCTCAGAATAGTGTGATAGACAGTAAAAACAAGAATGGTGATTCGCCAGTAAAGGAGAAGCATTCAGATGAATCCTCTGAAAATGACGTTTTTGACACTCAAGCAAATTTTTTAATTAAGGATGATGATATTTTTGGTGATGCTGACATAGAGAAAGATAAGGCAGACAGGAAAAATGATTCATCTTCTTCAGTGAGTGACCAATCACGAAATACTGGTGACAAGGAACATGCAAGAAATATGAAATCCATCAGACCAGAAAGTTCAAATAACCAGAGTGAAGTTGATGGTAAATTAATGGACAAACCAAAAGATGTATCAACTAATTTCAGCTTACATAAAAGCAAAGAGTGTACAATCAATAATGGGTCAAGTGCATCTGTTGGACATAAAACAAAACTAACGCCTGTACAGGTAAACAAAACACCTTGCAGGTCAGCTGATGCCTCTTTGTTTGACGATTCGTATGATAATGAAATGTTGATGGCTCTAAAAACCCAGAGAACCTCTACTGTCTCTCCCACTCAGTTTACATTTACACAGGCATTGGCATGTGTTCACGACAGCAATGAACTGGTATCAGAAAACTCAGAGCATTTCACCGATACAGAACAGAAAACGGAATCTGAAGACAAGTTATCGGAAAATGTCTTAGTTGAAGGGAATTCAAGAAAAGAAATTCATAAATCACAAGATCTACAGAACAATTATGACAAAAACAGAAATGAAAAGGATGCAGAAAATCTTGATCAAGATTTAAAGCAAGGTTCTACAAATAAGGACCTTCAGCCTAACAAGAATCCTGATGCCAGTTCTGATGAGAGTAGTAAGGACTCGTTTGATCTGCCTCATTTTGATCTGGGTTTTGATGTTGATGAGGATATAATTCCGCCATCACCGTGTACTAGCCAATCTTTCTCTCAAAAGTCATTTTCAGCCAGTCTAAGTCAGAGTTTACTAAAGAGTAGGAAATCTTTGTCAACCAAATTTGATTCCACCTGTTTAACATCTGCTAATACATCCACAGTAAAGTTAGACAAAGTAGGGAAAGACATGTCCATCAACAAGTCAGACAAAGTTAACAAAGTGGCAGGCATTGTAGGAATGAGTACAATTGAGGAAGATTCAGAGGAATTCTCTATACTGAATCCAGTTATCAGTCGGCAAGGAAAAACTAGTCGTACAGAAAAAAGCTGCAGTGATTTTAGGGGTGCTACTAAAAAATCATCAGCAAAAATGGAGGATCAAAATGTTGTTTCTGGAATAAATTTGGAGGAAGATTTTGATGACAGTTTATTGGAGGAAACTCAATCTTTCTCAACTAAACCTATTCACCAACAGGATGATAAGCCTGGAATTAATTCTTCTGCTTGTAAATCTTTGCACAGTGTAAAACCAATCAAACAAAGTTCCACAGCCTCTAAAGATTCAGTGGTGGTTATTAATAAAAAAAAAAATCACAGTGAAAAAAAAATCACAATACTAGTGATAGTGCATCTGATTCTACATTGTCTCCTAATCATGACTTCATGCTGAAAACTTCACCATTAAATGTTCAGACTCCAGTGCATACATCATCCAAACCAAATCCCAGGACCCCTAACAGTTGTGTGGACCTGACAGGACTTGATACACCTGATATTGACAGATGTGAAGGAAGTCAAGGTTTTTCACCAGTGTTAAAAGAATCTCCTGATAATGCACTCTCTCCTGAGTCAGATGATGACATAATTGTAAGGAAAAAACGAAGAACAGTCATTCTATTAGATTCACCAGCGTCACCGGTTTTCTCACAAAGCAGAAGAAAAAGTCAGATTACTCCATTCCGCACACCTTATGAACCTAAAGAGCAGTCTAGTTTGAAAAAGGAGAAAGTAAATAAATCAAAATTCAATGTATCGTTTAAACTTCCAAACCTTGATGAATTCAATGCTGATGACGAGGATGACAATGACTTTGCTGATGACAGGTCTATTTTGAAGAGGAATAAAGTTATTGATTCAAGGCCATCAAGAAATAAGTCATCGGATGTGGAAAGACAAACTGTCAAACGAAGGACAAAATCAAAGTCTCCTGCAGATATGTTTATTCATGCTGAGGCTGATGTTTCTGATGATGAAGAAAATGTTTCGGATGATGAGGATGATGGAAGTGATATGGATCAAATGGAGGATAGTTTTATCGGTGAGGCGACTCAGATGTCACAGGGACGTGCTGAGGACATGCATGCGTTCTATCTTAAATCTGTCAGAAGTCCTTTCACTGGTGGCAAATTCCGATTGAAATATAACCATGATAAAATGGATGTATTTTCACAGCCACAGGAATATGAGGATTCACATTATATAGAGGACAGCTTTTGTGTTGGAGATGACTTTGAGGAAACTAATGTTGACTTTGATGAGGAGGTAGAGGATGAAGTAAGTGTTATACAGGATCCAGATGTTACATATGTTGGACGAAGAACTCGATGGTCTAAACCGGTGGCTATTAAAAAGAAAAAAGTTGTGAAAAATATGTCTGGGAGAAAAAGAATCAGAAAAATGTCTGATTCTTCTAGTGAAGAAGAGAATAAGTGTAATGTTTCGACAGTACAGACACCACGAGTGCCAGCTGTAAAACGTCGGGGAAGAGTGTTACTCTCCAGTAGTACTAGTGATGAAGAGTGTACAGTTATCTCCCCTTCAAAAGTTATCTCCCCTGGCGAAGATTCACAGGATATAATACCATCGCTTATGACCAGGATAAAGAATAATAAAATGAGTACAGGCTGTATTTCTGAGTTACATTCCAAACCTGAGTCATCAAACTCCTTTGGACCATCAAAATCCTGTGATCCTCATGATAAACAGTCTGGTAGAAGTAAAGAAATTGGGGCTTGGTTGAACACAAGTCATCAAGCTGCTGACAAATCCGTTTCTGGGTTGAATACAACAGCTTTAACAGCTGAACAACTGCGTTTACAGCGGTTGCAAAAGCAGAAAGAAAAACAGGAAGAATTCAAAAAGAAGTTGGCAGAAAAAGCCCAAATGGAAAGCCAAGCATCCGAATCATCTGTGATTCAAAATAGCGTGAATAATTCAAGGGTAAACAACATGTCAAGGTTAAACTGTGATAAGACGGATGATTTACTGTTGACTAGTGCTTATACATACAACGACAAGAAATCTGTGATATTTGTGGACTCCAGGGAAATCAATGGTTCTCAGAATATTGTTTCTGAGCTTCGCTTCAAACATAATTTGTCTGTGATAGTTACTCAGCTGGCTGGATGCGATTATGTTACCAGCAACAGAATGGGAGTGGACCGTAAAGTGTGGTCAGAATTCACTAATGGGTCAAATCGTGCCAAACTCATTGACCGTATACAGCAATTATGCGAGTTGTATGACCGGCCATGTCTGATTATAGAGTCGGACCCAGTGAAAGGTTCTGACAAGGGAAATAGACTTCTTCATTGGACCAGGTATGTAGACAAGACAATTGTGCAGTTGATCAACTCTAGTGTAAAACTCTACTTCACTGCTGGGCAGCTGGACACTGCAGCCATTTTAGCTGACCTCTGTATCTTGGAGACACGGAAAAACATGGCAATCAATGTACCGGTCAACATTAGTGACAAAAAACAGCAGCATGTTAAGTTTTATGTTTCCATTCCAAAACTGACCTATGTCCATGGTCTTAACCTCGCGCACAACTTCAGGACGATAAAAGATTTTTTAGCTGCGAGTGTACAAGCTATAAGGACTAAGGGCTGTATGTCTGAGAAACGGGCAGGGGAGGTATATAGTTATGTAAGGAGGGATTTCGATGAACAGATGTTGCCTACTAGTTATGGCTAGTAATAGTCGGCATCATTAGAGATCCTATGAAATATATTGAAATTACTGTACAGAAGAAATTCATGAATACAAGCTGTTATTAGATAATGTTGATTTCAGATTTTAATTTACCGTAAAAAGGAATTCAGATTTTTTAAAGATCTAAATTTACATCATCATTTATTTAACATTTATCTTTGTAATTAGCCCACCATTAGATGGTGGGCTATTCAAATCGCCTTTCGTCCGTGGTCCGTCGTCCGTCCGTCCTTCCGTCCTCGTCCTTCCGTCCGTCCGTCCGTCCGTCCGTTAACAATACTTGTTACCACTATTTCTCAGAAAGTACTGAAGGGATCTTTCTCAAATTTCATATGTAGGTTCCCCTAGGGCCCTAGTTGTGCATATTGCATTTTGGGACCGATCGTTTAACAAGATGGCCGACAGGCGGCCATCTTGGATTTTGATAGTTAAAGTTTGTTACAGCTATTACTCAAAAAGTACTGAAGGGGTCTTTCTCAAATTTCGTATATAGGTTCTTTAGTTGTGCATATTGCATTTTGGCTCCGATCGGTCAACAAGATGGCAGACAGGCGGCCATCTTGGATTTTGATAGTTAAAGTTTGTTTACTGCTATTTCTCAAAAAGTACTGAAGGGATCTTTCTCAAATTTCATATGTAGGTTCCCCTAGGGCCCTAGTTGTGCATATTGCATTTTGGGACCGATCGGTCAACAAGATGGCCGACAGGCAGCCATCTTGGATTTTGATAGTTAAAGTTTGTTACTGCTATTTCTCAAAAAGTACTGAAGGGATCTTTCTCAAATTTCATATATAGATTCCCCTAGAGCCCTAGTTGTGCATATTGCATTTTGGGACTGATCGGTCAACAAGATGGCCGACAGGCAGCCATCTTGGATTTTGATAGTTAAAGTTTGTTACCGCTATTACTCAAAAAGTACTGAAAGGATCTTTCTCAAACTTCATATATAGGTTCTTCTAGGGCCCTAGTTGTGCATATTGCATTTTGGGACCGATCGAGCAACAAGATGGCCAACAGGCGGCCATCTTGGATTTTGATAGTTAAAGTTTGTTACCGCAATTTCTCAAAAAGTGCTGAAGGGATCTTTCTCAAATTTCATATACAGGTTCCCCTAGGACCCTAGTTGTGCATATTGCATTTTGGCTCCGATCGGTGAACAAGATAGCCGACAGGTGGCCATCTTGGATTTTTATAGTTAAAGTTTGTTACAGCTATTACTCAAAAAGTACTGAAGGGGTCTTTCTCAAATTTCGTATATAGGTTCTTCTAGGGCCTAGTTGTGCATATTGCATTTTGGACCGATCGTTCAACAAGTGGCCAACAGGCGGCATCTTGATTTTGATAGTTAAAGATTGTTCGCTATTCTCAAAAAGTACTAAAGTCACAAATTTCATATGAAGGTTCCCCAAGGACCCTAGTTGTGCATATTGTTATTTTGTGACCGATCGGTAAACAAGATGGCCGACCGACGGCCATCTTGGATTTTGATTGTTTAAGTTTGTTACCGCTATTTCTCAGAAAGTACTGAAGGGATCTCTCTCAAATTTTATGTGTAGGTTCCCCTTGTACCATAGTTGTGCATAGTACCTTTTAGGACTGATGCATAATGCCTTTCGGGACTGATCGGTAAACAAGATAGCCAACCGGCCGCCATCTTAGATTTCATTGTTGAAGTTTGTTACCACTATTTCTTAGAAAGTACTATAGCGATCTGTCTCAAATTTTATATGTCGTGTGTTTGAAAAAGTTTGAAAAGCAGGGAAAAGATCCCTCTTTCCATTGTCAGACATAGATCATTCTTTGGTGGGCGCCAAGATCCCTCTGGGATCTCTTGTTTTATAATAGATTGTTCTACACATTGAATTGGAATACTGTACTGGTATTTCAATGGTATTTCAAAGGTATTTAGGTGAATGTGATACTAAATAAGGAATGTAACTGAGGATGCTGAAAGGAAATTGCACATAAAATGTATCTATAGTATATATGGATTAAAAACACCATTATAGATCTAGACTCCATTTTGAAATACATGTATTTGTTTATTAGAATAGAAGTTTGTTTATGGTCATTTAAGGACATCATTGGTACTTGATGGTGCTGGAAAGCTGGAGTTCCAGAAAACACACTCTACATTACAACAGTCACAGAGCTAAATGGTTAAATGTCAGAGTTACTTAAGTGGTGAACTTGGGCCTTGTTGCCCTAAAGATCAAAAGATTTATCAGCAAATCAAAAGAATTTTTTGGAACGGTTTTGCTAATGAGCTACTCTAGTCTTATTTAAGTTATTTCTTGTACATTATGAATTTCAACATATCTGATATTGTCTTTAACATTCTTCTTTGATGTTTTTCTTCAGCTAGACTGCTGTACTACAAGTGCTACTATAATTTGCTTTAATACCAAAGTGGTGATATCAGTATGCCAAAATTAATTTTTAACACATGTACATTTTAAGCTTAACTTTATATTTGTTATATGTGGTCAAATATCCTATTGTTTTTGTCAGCTACTGATACATTGTATACACCTCATAAGACATAAATGTGTATTGGGAAAAAAATTCGTTCAATAATTGATCAAAATCTCTTTTTTGTGTTAAATGCATCTTTTGATAAATTGGAAGCTTTTTATTGTTCTCTGAAAGATTTTGTCATGTTTCAGCAAAACTTGAAAAAGAGAAATAAATGAATTATCATTGATAGATAAGTAAAAAAAATACCTGTGTGGGAGGAAAGATACAGCTGTTTCACCTGGCTATTGTATATAAATAATAGATCCATCCTACATAGGTAGGGGTCAATAACATCAAATGTAGGTCACCACCTACAATGCACAATCAATATTGTATTTTATAGAGTATCAAGCAATCCTCTTGAGACTGGAAGGGAGTAATTTAAAATTCTATCAGTAATTCAATTGTATTGTCAATGTGTGTATTAAAATTTTCTGGCTAAAACCTTTTTATTAAAATCAAAATCACGCTCGTATACAAATGATTACTTGGCATGTTTTCTGTTCATTGTTTTTATTAAACAGTACTCATGGCAGCTTATTTATTCTTCTATAAATTTACTTAATTTGAATCACTTCAAAATAACTTTTTAATTTTTCATGATTTTTCCTCCATGAAAAAGAGTTATCTCCCTTTGATTGTAAAAAAAAATCAGTTTAATGTTACTAAATCGTGATCACAAATTTGACTTTTTTACCCTGCTAATGCTATATGAATATTATACCATTTATAGTAAAAATGACATCACCCAGTATTTCCTCTGTCATATACCGGTATTCACATATTTTCCTAGGTACATGTACTATATGTTAGAAAATTTGGCAGATACACAAGGCTTAAAGGAAACCCAGGACTGGCTACAACAAGAATCTGTTTGTCAGTTTGTCTAAATCTGGTGTCAAGGAAAGAGGAAACTTTGTCTTCACCAAACTATCAGAACATCTTAAGTTTCTTGTGGGAGCCAGAGAAAACTTGGGTTATATCTATCTGTCTAAATGTCTAAGTCAGGTGTCAGGGTCAAAGGAAACTTTGACAGCTTACACATGCAGTTGCTGTGCATCTAAATGTCTGATATCTCGTATTTACAACATCTTATTTATATATACTGTATATATACATGTATATATGCTGCTGATAAATTGAGTTGTATGAAATTACTGGTGAAATGAATAACACATTTTTAATTACATGTTTTGCATTTCTTAAAAAATATATATATTTACCATCAAATATCAGCTTATGATAATGGTAATTTTAGAGGTGTGTGTATTACAGGTGTATGAAGTCTGTAACTGTTTGACTGTGTTTATCTAGATAGGACATGCATACATATTTTGGTTTTACACTAATAGAATAACACCCAAATAAAACAAAAATCAAGAGATATTTAGAATGATTGATTAAGTATTTAGAATGATTTTTAGTAAAATTAAAGTAATAAATTAAATCTATTCACGGACAATAACGTTTACAAAACTGATTTGATTATATATCAGATTTGCATGTACATATACAATCTTATATGGTACGTTTGCATTACAGTCTGTAGTGTAATGATAGTGTAGCCAATAGGTTTTGTATTGTCTAATTGATCATGGGGTCATAATGTTGAAACAAAACAATAATCCATCTACCTAATTAGAGATTAAAAATGATAAAATGCATCTTAATATTTTTTGGGGAAATTTTGTATGTTAATTGTCTCAAAGCCTGAGGAAATCTAAATTCTCATGTTTATTCTCAAATATATTGGTAATACATGTAAATACTATTTTATTATGATGTGTAATACATGATTGTAGATTAATACGGCAGTGTGATTAAATACTAATGTCTTGTGAAATACACTAAGAAGTGTTGTACACTGTGCAGTTTTACCTGTCTGGTGTATAATTAGGTTATACCCCATGGTAGATTACCACAAACATTGATGGATAATACAGATAGTGATTCATAACATTTCATGTTCTCTCTTGTCATATTATAATTTGCTCAAAGACATCAATTAATTATAAATCAAAATTATTTCAGATTTTAAGTAACATAATGACATTAGCATATACAATTTATTTTGTTTCTTAAGTCTTGTGATGAATTGGTATGGTAATTCCAATATATTTGCATTGATGTAAGAGACTGATATAGAATGTGAATTGAAAGTGACTTCAACAATGAATGGAAGAGTCTGCCAACAATTTTAGTCAATGGAAAATATTGCTTGCTAGTTCATTCAAAATGCAACCTTTCTACCCAGACTAAACCCTCATGAGGAGTTTGGCTGAACACATATGATTCTTATCTGTTTTGATATAATTCAGTTTGATACTAGGACTTTATATAATACCTACAGAAGCTGGTGAACTGGGCTCAGTTTGATACTAGGACTTTATATAATACCTACAGAAGCTGGTGAACTAGGCTAGACAGGTGTTGTTGTAGATTTGTAAACATCGGAGCACAAAGACTTAACTGTTTAATGGAATGGTAGCTTTCCCTGTTTGTTTGGTAAAACACACTTTTCCAATAGCAACCACATATGTTTTGGTAAAATCTAAATGGAAGGTATTACAAATGATATTATTTAGGTGACAAGCAGTATTGTTAATATGATTATACATGTTTACTTATAATACGAGGGTATTAATGTATGTATCAAGCGACTTTGATTTCTTATTACAAATGTATTAAGGTCAATATTCAGTGCCCACCTGATACCTACAAATTTAATGTAATTTTATCTTATTCAGGCTATGATTTACTCAATTGCGGGTATGATGCACTGAACAAAGTTACAGCACATTTTCTGACATGAAGTTGGCCAAACATGGTACATTTTGATCATGTGCCTTCCTCACACTGCTATCTTGTCTCTGAAAGAGGCAGAGTGTTGTGAACCCATAGAAGGTCACTGTAACCAACACCAAACCAAAATTAGGTCACTGTAACCATCAACTTAACCCATGACCTACATTGACTTTTTACTTACATTGAATAAAAGCCTGTATAGGGTCAATTTACATTGATTTGACATAATTTGTGGAGTTGCTATGAAAAAATAATTGCATAGACGTTTATTGGCATTGGTAAGAAATATCATGATTTTAACTAAATACAAAAAAAAATTTAATTTTACAGATCAAAGTTTCACAATCATAGGAAAATTGCAAAAATAACTAACTACAATGTGTATTGTATCTTCAGTTGTGTCAATTAATACCTTCCAGATAATGAATTTTATTAATGAAGATGTGTGTGATACTTACAGGTACAGTGTATATTATATTGTATGCATACAGTTACAGAAGTACACAAATATTCCTGTTTGTATACCTACCTAGAAAGTCATTTTGTAACGTCTTCAGTAATGTTAGTCATGCTTTAAAGTCTTATTTCCAAAGATTTTATAGCGTTCAGTTATGCTACATTCTTTATTGGATAACACAAACATTCATTGTAACATGAAACAGAATTATTTTTACATAGATAAATTAAAGAATATATATCAATTATGTCTTGCCCTAGTCCCACACAGTTTCATATCCATGTGTGTATTAGCCATAATTAACCTGAAATTATTTAATTAAAATATCATCATGTAATACTCAGCTGATTTTAATGACGCTAATTAATCATAAATCTAAAGAAATAACCAATTTGTTCATCTTACCTTAGTTAATGTAGAAAGCTTAAACAAGAAGTAATTACATGTACCTTTATTTTTATTTTTATTTTTTTATTCCTGGATAAGGTTCCAGATGAGTCACATATTTACATCTTGTTTATAAAATCACGTTAGGTTATGTCACTGTAGAATTGAGTAATGTTGTAAAGCAACAAATGTTCATTCTCCTTTCCAAAAACCACACTCTTTTAAGTGTGAGTCATGTGGATGACTCAAGGCCAGACTGTCAGCATTGTCTTCAAGGTGAAGAAAATATTGGTAGTTATGGTCGAGATTTCGTACAAATCAGAAGATTACTTAACAGTGCTGTTATGCATTGAAGCTATTTCTGATCATACATAATGCAAAGTCGCTGGAATTTTCATTGACGACTTGTTGAAATCACTGGAAATTGACAACAGACATTATGCAGTTCTATGCATTGTTAGAGCTGCCATTAATCTCCACATTAATGTTCAAATAATAAAGCAATTGATTTTTTTTTGTCTGATTTTCTAGAGATTGAAACATTAATCTGATTAGGATATTTATTACATATTTTTTTGTTTTATTAATCAAAGGCTTTTTACAATGCCTTATTGTTAATTAATTCAAAATAATTAACCTACAATAATGCTTTTGTTATGTCATAGATTGATGATGTCATTGATTAAGTGTATCATTCTCTTTATCAAGGCTAAATAGTGCACCAGATTTCATTTGATAATCTTTTTTTAAATCGTATGATTACATTACGCATTACAGTTGGCTACAATTTTGGCATCTTTCTCAGATTACCGAGGAGCCTTAAAGCTTGTTAACCTTGAAATCAGCTTGACCACACCTTCACATTTTACCTGGTACTAATTACCTAATTACCATATTTTGGGACCACAATGGCCAAGTGAATAAGACAACTGGACATATTACCAATAACCTTCCAAATCTGGATTACCAGTGTGAAACCCACATTGTTCAGTTGCCAGGTACAAGCCAAGGATTGGTGTTTTATCTTTGGATACTCTGGCTTTCTTTCACCCCTAAATCTGGCATGTCCTTAAATGATGTAATAAGCACACAGTAAAAAAATGAAAATAAACTCAATACCTGTCTTTAGAAATGAATGGAGTCTTAAACAAATTTAAACAAGATTCTACCAAGATACAGATACATGATAATGATCATTTCCAACTTTCTCTAAAATGTTATTGATGCGAAATTGTAAATGTTTATTCAACTTTATCATGATAAATGCAAAATTGTTCTACTGTAGCTGCATTGGACTGAGTCGGACATTGGTGACAAGGTACAAGTAGTTCAATCAGTAGAGCGTCCAGCTGGTAATCGGAGGTTCCGGGTTTGAGCCCCAGTCTGGTCGCTACAATTTCTCCTCTCCTGCTGCTAACACCTAAAAAGTAAGTTTCAGTTTGCTTAATTCAGCCATAAGTGAAGATCCAGGGATCTTCTAGCCTCAGTTTCATTAATTTGTTTTGAAATAATTTTTTGACTGGTTTCATAGGTTAATTTTGTCAATCATTATTTGAACAGCCACAGACATTTTCTCCTCACAGTTGCCTGTTGGAGCTCTGGATACTTTTCTGGTAGCTAAATTAAATACAATATATTTCCAAAGGTTATAGACGTACTACAACAGGAGATGTCCTGCTGTCAAAGAAAGGCATTACTTTAGATTAACATTTCATGATTGCTAATGAAAATGAGTGCATATTCTATATCTATGTAGTACTAAATGCATTTCTATTACAAAACATGTAAGGCTATGAATGTTGATGAAAAAGAGTACGTTACATCCTATTTCTATGTAGCACTAAATACATTTCCTAGTTTGCGGTACCCTGTGAGAAGTATGAGTAATGCACAAACAGTTGGAATACATTATCAAATAGATCTGCTTCTCTGCATTTAAACTCCACATGATAATAGATGGTTGTAGCCATCAATGACACTGTCTATTTATGTTTACAGACAATAACATGCAGATAAAGTAAAAAAATAAACGTTTGTATACATTAACAATCCACAAAAAACACAGGAGAGCAATTGTCAGATATATATCTGAGTAAACCTTCACAAGCTCAAATGGTTTTACCCGTTTTGCCAATTTTTTTTATTTAAAATCAAAATCTTCTTAGGATAGAATGACTATGATACTGATAGTTATTGTGGTATTTGTAAGGACCAGATCAGACATAAACATCTTATTCTCAGACTGATCTGTTTCTCTTGTTTTCTAGACAAGTAGGATGTTATCACTATTTCTTGAAATGTGATTGAAGTCATTTGAGAATCAATGTGAAAACCTTTAGTTTTGTCAATGATATGTATTGTTCTTATGTAAATAGTTCACATATCACTTATAACAAGATAGCAATATTTTTCAAATAATGACTGAATAATGTCCAAGGTCCTTGTGTTTCTGATGTTGGTTTTCTATATTTATGCAATGGCTTTGGTCAACGTGGTTGTGACTATATATTAAGTCCCTTTGGGGTTGGATGTTGCTTTTTTCAACCAAAATCTATGATTGTTACTATGATGCCTCAGAACCCTGTGGTTGTTACTATAATGCCTACGAACCCTGTGGTTGTCGCTATGGTGTCTCTGAACCCTGTGGTTGTCGCTATGGTGTCTCTGAACCTTATGGTTGGTACTATGGTGTCTCTGAACCCTGTGGTTGTTACTATGGTGTCTCTGAACCCTGTGGTTGTTACTATGGTGTCTCTGAACCCTGTGGTTGGTACTATGGTGTCTCAGAACCCTGTGGTTGTTACTATGGTGTCTCTGAACCCTGTGGTTGTCGCTATGGTGTCTCTGAACCTTATGGTTGGTACTATGGTGTCACTGAACCCTATGGTTGTCGTTATGGTGTCTCAGAACCTTATGGTTGCTACTATGGTGTCTCTGAACCCTGTGGTTGTCGCTATGGTGTCTCAGAACCTTATGGTTGGTACTATGGTGTCTCTGAACCCTGTGGTTGTTACTATGTTGTCTCTGAACCCTGTGGTTAATACTATGGTGTCTCTGAACTCTGTGGTTGGTACTATGGTGTCTCTGAACCCTGTGGTTGTTACTATGGTGTCTCAGAACCTTATGGTTGGTACAATGGTGTCTCAGAACCCTGTGGTTGTTACTATGGTGTCGCTGAATCTTATGGTTGGTACTATGGTGTCTCTAAACCCTGTGGTTGGTACTATGGTGTCTCAGAACCCTGTGGTTGTTACTATGGTGTCTCAGAACCTTATGGTTGGTACTATGGTGTCTCTGAACCCTGTGGTTGTAACGGTGATATGTCAGAAATCCGTATTTGTAACTATGGTATGTTAGAACCCATGCTTGTATCTATGATATGTCAGAGCCCGGTGCTTGTAATTATGATTTGTCAGAACCCTATGTTTGTAACTGTGATATGTCAGAACCCATGCTTGTATCTAATGTCAGAGCCCGTGCTTGTAATGTGTCAGAACCCATGCTTGTATCTATGATATGTCAGAGCCCGGTGCTTGTAATTATGATTTGTCAGAACCCTATGTTTGTAACTGTGATATGTCAGAACCCATGCTTGTATCTATATGTCAGAGCCCGGTGCTTGTAATTATGATTTGTCAGAACCCTATGTTTGTAACTGTGATATGTCAGAACCCCATGCTTGTAATTATGATATGTCAGAACCCCATGCTTGTAATTATGATATGTCAGAACCCTGTTTGTAACTATATGTCAGAACCCTGTGGTTGTTGTTATGATTTCTCAGAAACCTGTGTTTGTAACTATGATATGTCAGAACCCTGTGTTTGTAACTATGATATGTCAAAGCTCTGTGTTTGTAACTACGATATATCAGAACCCAGTGGTTGTTGCAATGATGACTCAGAATCCTGTGGTTGTTGCTATGATGTCTCGGAACCCAGTGGTTGTTACTATGGTGTCTCAGAACCATGTAGTTGTTTCTATGGTGTCTCAGAACCCTGTTAACCATGTGGTTGTGTATATAACTCTGAACCCTGTGTTTGTAACTTTGATATGTCATAACCCTGTGTTTGTAACTATGATATGTCAGAACCCTGTGTTTGTAACTATGATATGTCAGAACCCTGTGTTTGTAACTATGATATGTCAGAACCTTATGAACTATGATATGTCAGAACACCGTATTTGTAACTATGATTTTTTAAACCCCGTGTTTGCAGGCCTAACTTTGATATGTCAGAATCCTGTGTTTGTAACTGTGATATGTCAGAACCCTGTGTTTGTAACTTTGATATGTCAGAACCCTGTGTTTGTAACTATGATATGTCAGAACCCTGTGTTTGTAACTATGATATGTCAGAACCCTGTGTTTGTAACTGATATGTCAGAACCATGTGTTTGTAACTATGATATGTCAGAACCCTGTGTTTGTAACTATGATATGTCAGAACCCTGTGTTTGTAACTGATATGTCAGAACCATGTGTTTGTAACTATGATATGTCAGAACCCTGTGTCTGTAACTATGATATGTCAGAACCTTATGTTGGTAACTATGATATGTCAGAACTGTTGGGGGCCGCGGTGGCCGAGTGGTTAAGATGTACCGACATATTACCACAGGCTCTCCACCTCTGGGTTGCGAGTTCTAATCCCATGTGGGGCAGTTGCCAGGTACTGACCGCTGATCGGTGGTTTTTCTCCGGGTACTCCGGCTTTCCTCCACCAACGAACCTGGCACGTCCTTGAATGACCCTGGCTAATAATAGGACTTTTAAACTATTCAAATCAAATGTCAGAACACCGTATTCGTAACTATGATATGTCAGAACCCTGTGGCTGTCTATTGTTTCTGTTGTTTTTGATGTAAATGGTACTCTTTATTTATCCATTTATCGAAATGCTTTCAAAAAATGGTGAAATAGTCAAAGTTTAACAAATGTAAAAACTGTTGCTGGAAACGGGTTTTGCAAAACCTGAATTAGCATGCTCCTGTGGCTGTGTTGGGAACGACAGGGAGTAAATAGGTAGAACTAAGACGTAAACATGCCTAACAATAGCCATGTAAACAACTCTGATGAGAGTCAGACACAGCAGTTTTTTATCCAATTTGTGGTAGCTCCATAACAACAGACAATGGCGACCATTTAAAAGATGCTGATGGAGTTTCCATGTTATTGGTCGTGTCTGCTACAAACAATTAACGTTTAGTCAAACCGTACCACAACAAAACTTTTCTTTCAGTCGCAGACGGGATGTAACCTTCAACTTTAATGTATAAAACTCGCCAACAGATTTCCTGTTTGTTTTAAAGAGGAAAACGGAAGGTTGTAGTATTGTCGGTAATAGAGGGACAGGAGTTGGTGTGTTACTTGTGATGTAGTATTGTGATGCTCCAGATTAGTGTCTAGAATATAGGTTTCGATGCTTTGCAAAAATATTGAAGCACGATTTATTAATAAGAATCTCCCTTCCAGTATATTGATGAACATCTCATGGGTTTTAATTTGCTAAATGAGATCCCATTACTAAAATGGACGGATGCTCTACCGATCCTACCTATACTCTTACGTGTGCAATAACATTTGATCATTTCAGAAATATTTTAAAAACTCCTATGTGGTATTTGCATTACCGAATGCCTACGGATGGTGGTGCTTTGTTGTTCTAAAATAACTTTGGTCATGTTAAAGGTCACATAAGCGCAGGTTTTGCAATAGTCAGTGCAACAGGATTTGGATAGTTAAGAATATGGTGATGCAACTTGCCGTATACCTGAATCACACATAGATGCTTTGCAAAGTATATAAAAGCTATTCAACATTGACACACATAGGTCGAAGTAAATGATACCTTGGAGTTACAAATGTTCAGAGTTGTTCGCCAAGGTGATGTTATTAGCAATCAATTTTGAAATGTTAAACTGAAAATTACTGATATTACGAATAAGAAACATATTACCAGTATTATAACTTTGCAAGCAAACACTGGTAAACATTTTTGAAAATATTAAGTGAAAGATAAATATTATTTACATATACCGCACTTTACCTTCGGAAACCTAGTGTCTGAACTGCACTACGTTCCATTTAGTGAATGCTGATTACGTAGGTAACCCACGATTAGAGCACTATCAAACAATGTGATATAAGGATGTTTAAAAGTCTTCGTGTGGGATGTATAAAGATTGGTGATGTATATTATCGAAATGCAGTGCTAAAGTTTAGATTGTTAGTTTGATTGTGTAGCGAACAACATACATGTAATAATCGGAAAGTAGCTTCCCATGATAACCGCAACACTTACACCGTTTCTAGAAAGCTCATTAACTTGAACAAATCTCTCGTTTTCATTAAAGTTAATTATCTTGTCACTATTTTTAAGATACTGTGAATTTTTTCGGGGTATCTATGTGTCATTTTCTGTACCTTTCAGTGTCTTCTGTTTAGTTAAACACGTCTGTGTGCGGCAGGGCTCCCTCTTGGGGCATAAGCTATTCTACTAAAATACATTAACCAAAGAAGGCGGGTAAACTGTTGACTGGTAATGATAGGTTTAATTCTTACTCAGCCATAAATAAGACACTTATTTTTCAAATGTCTTGCGAAAAATTCATTTTATCCTACCTACTTTTGTCAATTATGTCTACTTTGATAATGTATAATTTGGATCTCCAGTCCCAGTCCGTGTAAGGTAGAACTCGCTGGCCCTCTGATGGTGTTTGTGTCCGGTTGTCACCGCCACCTGCCAAGTGATATCACCTTATTAAGAGTTTGATTAAGTGCCCCAATCACCACCGTCTAGCCGTGAATATTGATCCCCTTGGTAGCTTCCAGAGATACACAAATATACAGAGCAATTTGCACCCAGTCTTTAACCTCCGATAACAACCAGATTCTACATGGACGAGAGCTTTACAACGAACATCATTTATTACATAATGCTTAGTAATAACACTAATAATACGCCTCGTTTTAATTTAACCGTTCGCCGGCGGCTGTAAGATTTTATAGGGATGTGTTATGTTTGAATAAGACGGAGTGACGTTTGTAAAGAGTGGTATTATAAAGGGGGGATACAAACATGTGTTTATACCCCCGGGATTATCTCGTGTGAGGGGATTACCCCCCTAAAGCTGGACTATTTCCTTACTTATGTGATATATCAACCAGGAACTGTTGAATTCACACCAAGGTATAAATGACTTGCAGAATATCAAAACACTTGATACTGGAGGCCTAAGGATTCGCTCGAAATTAATCTTATAGTCTAACCTTTGTATCAGTAAAAGTTCAAATGCTTAAAAAACATCTGGTGTCGTCTTGAATGTCGCTCAACAGCCTTTAAGCAGTCTTTGATTTAATGAATTTTCTAAAGTGATTTGCAGTTAATATTTATCGAAATTAAATCCAAGGATTTATTAACGTGAGGCTTCTTGTACTCTTACACAGAGGTTTGACATTTCCCATCTCCATGCTCTGTATAGATATATACATGTATTAGATATATATTTCAGAGTTTAGCACTAGTACACCGTAGGTAAGAGGTTTTACTTTTGGTATCTGACTATAATTGATACATTCTCTATTTATAATTGTTATAATAAAACAGAAAGTGCGCCAAACGTGGTCCTGTGTACTGTAACGGAGTGCTGTATGTTATTCTTTGTAAAAGAAATTATTTGAATTAATGATTTTTACTGAGGGTAAAATATACAGAGTGGAGTTGTGGTCCAACAACAAAGGGTTTCATCAAAGCTTTCTCGGCCCCTCTCGTCCGACACGATCGCTAACACAGTCGGATGGAAGCGAATGGAAGTAACTCTGATATTCGATTGATAAATGTTTAAAAGGTTCTCTCGGCGACAATCGGAAATCCACATTTTTTTCGCACAAATACACCAATCACACTCTAAAACTGTTCCATATGTTTCGTTTATCAATTGGACCCTTAAAACTTGAAGATTAGATTAAATGGAACAGAAAGGGTCAATTTGTCCTTGGGACATCGAGGGCGAATCATTTCTAGCTAGTTCGTCGCCTGCCTTGTTGTCGTGCATATAATCAACGGAATGCGACGAAAAATAATAATGTTATTTTTGTCCAAGTTGTGTGAGCGTTGTCTTTTAACACTGATGGCAGGTAAAAGTAGGTGATATGCCTTACAATGATGGTGGTAAATCTGGTAAGTTGCGTGTGAGATGTTGGCGAACTTGATTGTGGGCACAAGTTAGACAGGGTTCATGACATGGGCAAGCGTGGTGGCGCGTGCGAGTTGGGCAGGGTTCAGGATATATGCAAGCGTGGTGGCGCGCGTGAGTTGGGCAGGGTTCAGGATATAGGCAAGCGTGGTGGCGCGCATGAGTTGGGCAGGGTTCTGGATATGAGCCAACGTGATGGCGCTCCTCGGGCATTCTGTAAAGAATATTTTCTCGTTTACGGAAAGTGCCGAAGGTTACCGATTGGGATATGAGCCGACGTGATGGCGCGCGTGAGTTGGGCAAGTTTCAGGACGTTGGGAAGCTTGGTTGCACGCGTGAGTTGTGTAAGGTTGTGTGCGTTAATTGTTGTAAGTCAGTAATAGGACATTTGTGCGTCTGTTTGCTTCCACGAATTCAAACAATATCGGGATCGCAACTAATGAATTTGAATGCTCAAGTGAAATGTGCATGGATTGTGTGAATTTGGTAGCTCATGTAAATTGAGCGTTAGTGATTTGGTTGCAATATCAAATTGGTCAATATCACAAATATCAATTGCTTCGAAGTATTTTAGCCAGTATTGTGTTCATGATAACGTTAAAAGAAAAGCTTGCGTCGCTAGCTTAATTCACAACCTCTTTGAGTTGTGTAACTGTAACACATATCTTTGGGTGAACTTCGCTAGCAAACAAACATCCCAAGGGTATTCTCTATCTTGATGATAGTCGAATACCAAAATAAACGATTAATATTGAGGTTTTAGCGAAGATTTTATTCAATGGTAGTGTTTTTGTACGCGTGACCAGGTTACCAGTCAGCAAGGGTGAATTCTCTTCCATGCGTATTTTTGAATGCTGTCGCCCGAGTATAGCTATTACCGGTGGCTAGCGAAGTTGGTATTGTGTGACTTGGAAGTTTTCTAACAGAGATGTTTTCCGCTCTTGCTTATGACATTTGCTCCCTCTTGTAGGGATACTAACTAGTGACCCTGATTAGAAATAACACTGTACGCCAGAAAAGATTATATATAATGCATGCTTTGGCGATAATGCTATTCTCTGTATAGATACAATTAACCTTTGACTCCACATTGTGCTAGTGTATATATAATCAGTGATGGTTATAACCACTCAGTCGGGACAACTGATACGATACAGCTGCCCCCTCCCTTCGTTATTAGTGCACTACAACCTGTGACATCCTCTCTCCGACTTCGAAATTAGAAGTCTATTTTGGTCAAGAATCTTCCAAATACAACCGATTGGAACTTGGCATCAACCTTTTGTACTGCTTGTCGATGGAAAACGCAACCAATAGACCTTGGTGTTTTCCTTTTGAATTCCAATCTTGATAGATAACCCTACAATATTGGACAAGATTTGTGACTAATCTCTCTGATTTTTCACGGATACATATCTAGAGCTTTGGTGTTCGTTCAGTGACGTCTTTGACTCGAATTTGTGGTATGTTTGGGACAGCTTTGACGTCGGTTGTCGGTATGTGTCTGTACTATGATCAGTTAGATACTAGCTAGACCACTAATTTTGATGTTAATCATACAATGTATATCGGCTGTCATAGGCGTGGCTGTCTTACATTATAGTGCTATCTAACTGAAGCATGCTGCTGGAGAGTATCGCACCAAAACGAAGCGACGGAAAAGGCTGTATATAATTACGTTTATATGTTGGACCTATTGTATTGTCAGAATATTCTAACATTGTGACACTTTCATATATGTTATGGGTGAAATCTTTCAAATTGATAAGAAAGGACGCCCATGTCCTCCAAAATACAATGTTATAGAAATTCCATATTATTGTCATGATACCCCATGGGACACCCCGTCGCATTCCATCAACTTTCAATTTTACTGTTGCGCTGCATCAGTTCTAATTGGTTTGAAACCACTCCAACGAGTGTTCGAGACAAACACACTTTTTGATTAGGGTTGTTATTGATTACCCAACAATACATCATACAACACTATGTACATGTATAAATTGTTTTGGATGTAGTCGAGTTGTACTATAGCCCTCCACCTTTCGGTTTATTTCAAAGCCTGTATGGGATAACAGTTAGGTACTGAGTGTTGGTCGACGGCTTATTACTGCTATTCCAGATTTACTTTACCTCCAAAATACACAGTCCACACTTCCTTCCTTAAAAACAATTGTCTTTTTTCGTCAAATTTAATGAGGAAGTTATCTCCCCTTATAAAACCGTCATGGTTAAAAGGGGACCCCTAAAATAGAATAAATAACTGTACAGAACAGAGGAAGGGAAAGTGTCTCAAAATTGCATTAAATAGTACACATACTATCCCACAGATATGACCAGAAAACATGTCTTTTGGGTTTCATGTCATCGCCAAAGATTGGTGCCACGGCCAAAGTTCACTTTGACTACTTTTGGAATCCGAACTTGGATAGCCGGTACCAGTCGACATAGAACAGTTCAAATGGGTGTATGTTTTAGTAATTGATAAAACCTAAATGTATCGGTGAGTGTGTGTATAGATAATGTTCCCTCAATTGTTTACGTGTGTGTTTACAGTACTATTCATGGAATCCACGTGTACCTCATTAGCCAAGAATGTTGTCCAATGGGTCAGCGATACACAAACTAGACATATCTGATTGTCAGGGCCATCCGTGAGTCAGACAGAACCAGGCTGTATCAAAGCATTGTTAGCTTACCGAGAATTTATTTTACAACTAAGAATTATATACATTTAAAATATAATCAAATTTCAGAGAAATCTTCAGGGTTTTGTTTTCCTTGTTTGTCAGAAATAATGAAACAGAAATGGTGTTATCGGAATATTAGTACATTTTATTACTTTTGATGGTTTGGTTAATATAGCTTAAGTTAACAAGTCTGCATCTAATAACAGCTATTCAGAATTGTCCGTCTTGTATCGGCTACGTGATGACGTCATAGATATGATGTATGATCGGTGATGGATAGGAAGTGATGTACTCTATGCTACTTCCTGTCCATTCGATTATTGTGTGTATTTTTGTCAGTTGTACCTGGATCAGTATTACGTAACGTATCCCTCTTCTGTTTTACATAACGTTCCTTATAACAACAGGTAGGTGTATCTCAGTGGTACAAGATAACATGATGTCCCCATAAATCGATTGCTGAGAGATAACATTTGATATTGTACACGATTGTCGACCTATTTATAATGTTGATTCTACGAAGTTGACATTGAACCCGAAGGATGCTTCGGCTCGAGTTTCATGGTCGTACTGCATTCCCCCAAGTACATTTCTTTTTCATTCCTCATCCAAGTGTAGATCTTCCAATGAAGGGAGACATTTTGAAATGGGGTCTGTTCTTCGGAAAGTGTTTGTCTCAGCCATAACCTGAATACCGTACGACATGTCTTGGTAAAACGGTATACATGTGATCCCCAAAGGTCAAAGAAGGATGTTTTATAACATTAATTCTTTCATGTAATAACTTTCAAATCATTATATAGTACTGATATTTAGTACTTGTTTAACCGATGCTAAATATCGTCTGTGGACTTACGTGAAGTACAATGTTTCAGGTTATCCTGAACGTACGCTCGGAGGTAAATAAACTTTTTTTTTCAAAAGTGTTCGCCAAGGTCAGGGATATCATTAGTCCTTGACTTTAAGTCATTAAAGTATAGACCAATGTTCGGGTTCACAAAACAATCGAGCTGACGACATAGCTGAACTTGTTCCGTGATTACTCATACCACAGGGGTCTGAAAATTAGTTACAGCTTATATCAATTTGAAATCACCAGACTGTCTATACGCATTTAAGACCTCTAAAATTGATCTATGGACACTCTGGTGGGTCCAAATTATCATTAAGTGTAACTAACTCTCAGACCCCTATGATGTCATCTAGACATAGAACGTTTGTTCCCTGATTCAGCTGTAAGCTTAACTCCGTTCATTTTGTCAGGGTAATCAACGTCGGGTCATTAACATAGCCCTATATAGTTATCGTTTTGGCCACACTGGTCCGGATTAGTTGACCTTTGGTACAGATGTAGGGCGCAGTTTGTGACCACTCCACCTGTACGTTACCGATAATACAGGTACATCATGATAAGGTCAATCAAGGTCACGAAATAATGATGCCGTATTTACGTTTGACTGTATACGGGGTCAGTTTCCTCGTCAGCCATTGCTAGCCATAAACTATAGAGGATCGTCAAGCTGTTGAACGTTCAGCTCGATACCCTTAAACTATTTCAAATCATTCGATACATTTTAGTTTTAAAGGTCCACTATCTTTCCGAAACGATTTTTGATTTTTTAAATGGGAATGATAAACGAGATTGATAACTATGTAGAGTCGCAAAAATGATTAGCTTAACTTCAATACTACACTAATCATCTCCTTTTAAACAATTCAATTTAAACTTATGTTTCCCTCCGCCGTCGTCCTAATTACCGCACGTTAGTTGACTATCACTGCGCCAGAAATGAATCTTCACTATTAACATAATTATATTACGCAGGTTATCTTGTATTTGTTTGGTGTTGTCAATTCATCTTAAGCCATCGATATCAGGTTTCTTATGTTCTAATTGTTTTAAGAAAATTCATTTTCGTTTCGAAAAGATAGTGGGCCTTTAAATTCGCAAACCTTCTAACGCCGGAACTAAATGACCACAAAAGGTCACTAACCGTTATAACTTGTAAACCTAACTTCTTATCGTCGTTTTGTCACGGGGGCCAACTCAATGAAAATGGATGTTGTCATACATTTTTTGTATTTGGAGGATGGACTGATGAGTATATATGACAGTCATGTGATTTTTTTTCAAAAAAATACGAGATTTGAAAAATTATTAAAAAAATCGGGATATTTACTATAAAACAGTTTTATAGTAAATATCCCGATTTTTTAATAGTTTTTCAAATCTCGTATTTTTTGAAAAAAAATCACATGACTGTCATATATACTCATCAGTCCATCCTCCAAATACAAAAAATGTATGACAACATCCATTTTCATTGAGTTGGCCCCCTCTTGTAAACCTAACTTCTTATCGTCGTTTTGGCGTCACAACGGATAAAAGCTGAAATGGGGATAAGTCACTTGGAAATTGTTTCTTGAAAATCCTCGACACGTATCAATACCATTGTGTATTAGTCAAATGTTGACCCCTAATTTTCGGTATACGGTGCTTCCGTTGTTATGCCTTCTCTTTCTGGGACGTGTGAAATATTGTGTCTCCGATTCTTCTTATATTAAGTTCATCTGTTGAGCCTTTCTAACTTTAATATCAAAAATGTATTGTGCAAAGTTAGCAATAATTCTTATCTGGAAATTATATCATAACGTTAATAAACAGTAAAACTTTCTTAAAGACGAATCTATACTTGATACGCCACCGTATGATACCAGTTTTGCTTATTATGAAGTAAATTAAAAGCCCTCCTTTTGGCTCTTAATTTATACTTCCCTTAAAATTTATGAAAAATTCGCATATAACAAATTATATTTGGATACGAAATTATTTGGTGGTCTCGTCAAGTCAGTATTAGCGTTTACAAACAAATTCTTCGGTCTGTTTTTCGTTAATTGTTAAAAAGCAAGTCACATTACATATATTACCGAAACATGTACTGCATCTAAGTCATGCTTCGAACTGGTGCAATGCATTCTTATAAAATAATTTTGAATCCTAAAAAAATGTCTGTTCAAATGTGTGGCTAAGGTGATACGATTGGCCTATCACTTTAAAACCATTAAAACTAGGAATAAACCTAGTTGAAACAGCAATCATTTGTTGTTTCTACGTGAACATAAAGGTTGATTTTAATGTAGTTTTTATCAGACAAGTTTATTTGTTCTAATCCCTTCCTCGTACGAGATTCCCTAACTCCTCTACTCCATTGACGTAAACAACCCTAGGTCATTGCTTCAGGCAAAAGATTTTTGTTCAAAATTCAAATATCGTGAAATTTAATTAATAACAATGATATAGCAACTGTGATTACGACAATATCCTTGTAAGCTTAATTTACATATTGAGAAATGCGAAATATTTCGCTGCTTGCTGTCAATAGTGTTAATTGGGAAACTGAAAAATAGATTCGTCATTCTGGAATTCAAAATTGTCACAAAAGAATAAAATTTCATTACTTTTCTAATTGGAGTAAAACGAGAAGATGGAATCAAATTTTAATTAAAATTGAATAAGCTAATTAGTTTTGGCACACCTGAGAACAGGTGTGAGGCCAGGTGTAGTATGGAGTACAATACCCGGCCAGTGTTCCTTGGTATGCATATACAGTTATGATATGAAAGAGTTCTCGACATGAAGGTATTCTTCCCCAGTCACATGTCAAAATGTCGCGTCCCAGCGATCTTTAAGTTGAAATTATTTATAGCTACAGATGACAATGGAAGCTATCGGTGAACACCCCCAACATAGAGTGTCAAATATCGCGGATAGTCCACGCGTGGTCCGACAGATCGCCCGGTAAGCGGTGGCCACGGGGTGCTGCATTTGGGCAAGCCTCTAATCTTACCTTAAAAATGATGTCAAATGTTAGAAATATCAATCAAAACATATTGGAGAAACAAACACATTTTACCCCAATTAAAGAATTGACAAAATGTACAGTGGTATTGGAGACATTTTGGTAATTAGGATTCGGGGACTTCTTTGGCGTGTCACATGTCATGCTATGTGGGACCAACTGATGGGTGAGGAGGGGGTTAAAATCGCTGGTTGTCTGACATGGAATATGCTATTGTTGTTCTAAATTACATTCACCCATATCCGACTTAATGTTATTCAATTTCCATATGGATATGTCATATGTATTTGCACATTGTCTGGGAAATTCGCCTTTTCCAATATACGGACAAATGAAAAATTTATTTTGATGCTTTAACAACAATGCAATTAAAACAACACCACTTCACTTTGTGACAGAGTTTACTTCATACAAAATCGTTAATGTTCAGACACCTTTCAGAACTGTCAGCCTTATTTTTACTATGTCTTCTACAATGCAACTGACATCGCCAACGGCTCAGTTGTGTTCGGTAATGTTCATACAAATCGTTCACCCCCGGGGACATACGTGTAAAAGTATCGTATTGAATTGAATTCTAACCATGTCAAAGCTGACTCGATGTTGACGGCTTTATGCTTAATACTTAATGAATTTAATACAATTGTGATGCATGTGTCATAAGAAAGGCATGCAAATTGCATGTACAGTATACATTGATTCAAATTAGATACAGAGCTACTGATTACAGACTGACTTTGAATAGCGTAACTACGCGATACCATTCTGTCCTGTATTGTCGCCCATTCACCACAAATACATCTGCCATATGTCATGGAACAATCAGAAACAATTATTCCGGGATATTATTGATGTCTCAATTGAAATATAATCAATTGTCCCAACCATGTACAGTTTTGGCGACCAGGCTAAAATAGCACCTTGACGAAACCCTAATACCTGTTTACGGCCACCGTCACGTAAACGGCTCGAACAACGCCGGCCTTTGGTAACGGTTAGAAACCGGTACTAAATTGGTTTTGGAAATTCAATTACACAAAAAATACTGTTTTAATTTCGTCCCAATTCCGGTTGTAAATAGATTTGTGAATATCCTGTTTCTCTTTATAATGGTATATGCTAAAACACGTGTTGTGCTCCTCGGGAAAGCGACATATTTCGATTGTGCATTTATGGTAGTAAACAAGTTTTCTCTATTGAGAAAATGGCTCAGGTATAGTATACTGTTACTATTTTGTAATGTTAGAACAGGATACAGGTGCTCAAAATGATATATATCACCAAGCAATCTTCAAGTTGTACAGCCTATATGTTCTATGTCCAATCGACAGGTCCAAGGTACTTGTATGTATTGTTAGATAAACATTTTCTCGTACATTTAAGAAAAGGTTTTACATAAATTTTCACGAATTCTCGGTGCATATCAATCGAGATCGCCTAAAGTTCGTCAATAATGACGATATGTCATTAACCCTGAATTGTGATCTCTACTAATTGTCCTTGTGTCAATTAGACATAATTCGGACAGGTACTCGGCTTTTTGTTCGAAACAAAGCGATAAGTGTCTTGTTCAAAAATAAGCTTTGACATTTTTTAGATCTGCGAGTTACTCAAATGACACCCGTTGATTTGTTCAATAACTTGTCAGCTTGGATCAAGAGTTTGTTGGGGTTTCTTTGGCAAACGCGTACCAATTTAGGGGCACTTGTTTCAGCGTCAACCATGAGCGATTTGAAGCAACGGGCAACGACATTATTTATGGTATGAAATAAGGATATCTTCTTCCCCTTTTTCAATCAAACTCGTGGGAAAATTTCTCTGGGGCTGACAATGCTGATCAGTGTAAAATACAAACACTTGTTCTGATATCAACACCAGCTTTATCTGTAATCTGATAAAAGTACAGAACATAGGTTTATAAAGAGAACATTTTATCAATTAGTCCAATCCCCTATAATATGTACTATGTACTCTAAGATAAACGTTCGCGGTGTTAAAAGTCACTATATCAGCGGGCCGCGTGGCTTTGTTAAAGACATTCCAAGAGTATCAAGAGGAGATTTACTGTGATAGGACTTGTGTTTAATTAGTGTCACTCCCTAATTATTAATCTTTATCAAATTGGAAATCAATGGACATAATAGTAAAATGATCACTTTTATTTTCAACAGAATTGTTTGACAAATAATTAAAATGTTAAAATGGACTATGGCTAGAAAACTTTACAATTTCAGATCCTGAAGTATAGGTATTCGATTCCATTTCATTCTTTTCTGTTATGATTTTAATGGAAATAAATAAGTGTAATTATATAATCGAGGATTAATTGTACAATGGAAACTTTCTATATGAATTGGTATCTATATCATAAACAAATTGGTGAGATAATCAATTCTAAGGAAAGAGGTACACTATCATTGGCCGGTAAAGTGCGATTACTAGTAACTCTCACTTACTATATATTCTCTTTCAGCAAATTAATGGAAACTGATTTTCTGAACTTCCATTATGATTCAAATTTTGTTTATTCTAGATTTAAGACAATCTATTCTGTGAACCAATATGTCTTAAACGTTACTTCCATTATCATAGAAACAAAAGCATCCGCCAATTTTCAAGGTGTCGTGTTGCCTGACGAGTTTTGGTTGTACGTAAACAAGATTTCGGGACTCCGAACCCACCTTAGAGTACACTGTAGATTGTTTTGTTTTGTATAATTAAAGTACACCGTGTACAAGTGCTAACTAAAGATTTAAAGTATAACCTACAATCACTTTGTTATGTGTATCTCGGAGACCATCGAAATGGCGACATTTCTTTTACAAACGAGCGTTGGCGAGGAACTATCTCATAGAACCAAATGTGGGTCGGAAAATACTGCACTGACAATACGGGCCAAACAGATAAAGTTGTGACAATAGTACATTCCGATCTTTACGTTTTGTGTTCGTAAAATAGATACTTTACTTCGTCCCCTTCCCGCAGGTTCATGCTAGATAGTATTCTTTATTTTCAGGGTAATGTTCGCACTATAAAAACATTCTCAACGTTTCTGATAACACGCAACACCTCCAAATACTTTGAGCTAATCCCACGCACTTTTAAACAGAATACCTTCAATGGACTTGAACCAAGATACCAAAGTCTAACTTTTCACAACATTCGTTCGTTTTTAGAACTCCCACTTATCGCCTGTGTCGATAACATGGTGTTTCACGGAAGAGTATGCGGATCGATTTCAGCTATTTTCAATAAAGTTTATATAGAATACTCTTGAAATTAGATATTCACACATTGAAATTGATACGAGTTTTGTTTCAGCCAAACGTTTCGATTTCCGCATGCCGACGAATCATGCAAAGTTATCGGCTGGTCAAGTTTATCATTATTTTTGATAAAATGACGTTCCCATTTACTGTTTTCGCCCACAGGTTTGGTAAAATTCTCACAGCTTTTATTACTTTGCACACCTGCTTCCCACAAAAGGATATTTTTTGTTCGTCGGAAACCAATTTTGCTAATTCCCAAGGCGATTCTCTCCCTATCATTCCCGGGCTATCACATGCATCTGTGAACTGTGATCTGCACATAACGGAACATAGCGTCTATTTGTCCATCCCTCGATATAGGAAAGCATCTTCTTAACTAGAACTCTAAAATATTCAAATGTTATATATGGAGCCACATTTGCTTTAAAGCACAGAAGCACAAAATACATATCGTAGTGTTTCTGATATTGAATCAGCATCAGAATCCTTCAGATAAGGGACATGGCTTCATCATTGGTAATGTTCTAGCATCTAATTGTTCTCAGTTCCTGTGATTTGAAAAGTGTTCTTCATATATATCACATGTCAACGAATAGTACTTTTACTTATAAGAACGAAATACTGATCATGACATCGTTATTTCTAAAGTAACAAATCAACCCTTTTTATGGTAACTGAAATGCCATTCTTTGGTCATTTTCATAAGAGACTGATATATCAAATAGTTTCCATTTTAAGTTTCACATGAGAAGAAAACCAAATAAGAAGTTACACATGGAGAAATATTAATTCGTATTTGAATTGCGCTAACAAATTATAAGTCACATAAATTAATTTGTTCATGGAGAAATTGTTTCATTGTTCATTGTTATTGTACAAACAGGTGACATTTTTCAGAAATATTTGGCATATTTTACAGAAGAAAATTGCAGTTTATTCAAGGGAGAAATAAACATAAGCTTAAAAATATACGATATTTGATAATTCTTAGCTTGTACAAGAGCAAAACTTCTCCACGTTATCGGACAGGAGTTTATCAACATTTACAAGCCGGTGTTTTACTGTTATCACGAAGGCGAATGGTGTGCCGATCATCGAGCTATTTTTTTAAGTCAAACTAAACCTGCATAACAAATGAATTAATTACTATAGCTCAATGTCTGGCTGTCTAGCTTCTTACGTGTGTTATCTGCGTCAGTCCAGGTAATAGAGATATACACTATGTAAATATCGAAAACTTGAATGGTCGATCAGACCAGTGTCGTAAGCACGTGCTGATCATGAGAAAACGTTTTAAAAGAAATCGGTCATCCGTTCTTAAGACCGGGACTGTGCTCGAAAGTACTTGTATTGTATAAGACTTCTCTTAGATCGGCAAAGCACAGGTATATATAGATATAAAATATACGGTTTGAATGAACGACAATGTTAGTCATAGCCAACAGCCAATCAGAGGCGTCGACACAGTGATTCATAGATTGACGTTTCTCGCTGAACACGACCATTCGACGCTGAGTCCTATACGAGACAGGTTGTGTGTGCAGGGATTTTAACTAAACCAGTATGATTTAACACGCGTGGATGTTTGACAGCTGGGATACCTTAACATAGACTGTCGCATCTACCTTTAGGCACGCGGATACACGAATTCTGAGTGGCGACATCAGTTTGGACTCCTTTTGAAGTAGTTAGACTAAAACACTAGTTTCACTTTTACCCCTTGTTTGACCATGCCGCCCCAATCCATGATGGACCATAATACGAATCTATTACCTGAGCCTGACGATTGTGGTCAAGCAAAAATAAAATGTGTTTTAGTTGGAGATGGAGCTGTAGGGAAAACGAGTCTTGTAGTCAGTTATACGACAAATGGATATCCCACCGAATACACACCGACAGCCTTCGATAATTATGCAGGTAAGAATTTTACAGGTGATGTACAATGTTGGTAACATATAAACCAGACCTGTGTTATATATACACGTATATAATTGTATATAACAATTAAACTACAGGTGTATGACATTGGTGAACTTAGTACTTCTATATAAAGAACATAGTTTAACACAGTAAGTAAAAGTAAGAAATAATTATACAATATTCTATATCGAATGACAAAACAAAATACAAAAGAGAATTATACAATGTAGCTATCCGGATACGAAAATATTCTGTGATTGCTTACACTTTATATAATAGTCTAGGGAAAGTGTATTCCATGTGAACAAGAATTAAAAAAACTTACCTAAAACTTACAATAGAAGAAAAAGATTAATGCGAAAGGCAGCTGTTTATAAATACATTTCACACGAATCGGCTATCTTTTGAGCCAGTTAAATTTTGGAAGATGCTAATTATCTACAGATGGTATTTTGTGGGGGTCCCATTTGTTTAGAAGTGGTTCCAGGTTAGATAAGATTGGGTCTAGGCCCAGGAGAACTAAGACACTGTTGTCGGAGAAAGGGCTCCAGTTATGTATTGGGTGTCACTCCTGGCTTAGGCAGCCAAGCTATACAGTGGCTGGGGATGTAGTTCTATTAATATAACATTTTCATAAATAAATAAAGACTAGAGAGGCTTGTATCCAGGGCTGGTAGCAGTAATGTGTGATATCCCACAAGACTTATAGAGAAGCTTGTGAAATGAACCTTAATTGAACTTGGAAATATAAATATTTATGTTCTTATCTTGTTGTAATTGAAATACCAGGCTTTATTTCCTGTTTGGGAAGATAAGATTTTGCCTGCAAACAGTTTTCAGTTGATTGCACATTACCATTGTATCATTTTTTCTCAAAATTCTACCTTTGTAACTTTGCTGAAACAAATTTTGTATGAACTGAAAACCTGTTTTAAATATACACAAGTTATTGGTAAATTTCTTGTATGTATCAATTGGTTTTTAAACAAGTATTTGATCCATTGGTTTTTAGGATTAATTTTGTTTCATATATAATCTAAAAAATGAGAATAGAATTTGACAAGGATACTTTATTACTAGCAGAAGTACTGTTTGTTGATATGGATAAAACATATTTGTTTGGTGAGCTATGGTTTATGTCTCTATTAGATAGACGACTAATTGATAGATACTGTGTAGATAATGGTATACCATATAGTTAATGGATCATCAATTTGTATGGCTGACACCCACAGTTTCTCACCATCCATCTTGTAAACGTGTGTGAGTGGGGGTGGGGCACTAATTAGACTACTTATCAGAAACACCTGGAACCCTAATACACTAAAAGGAAACTCTTTGTTTACCTGTGTAGCTCATCAGAATAATTACCTGGCCAAGTAGAAAGTTTTTCATTATATACCTGTCAGGTAAAAAAAGTCGTGACCTGTTCAACTGACCTAAATTATTGTTTTTTAGACAGGTGATATATTAGACAAACCTGTCTATACTTTTAAAGGAATTCAAATAGGTTCAGGTTTATTTTCCTTTTAAATTATCATATTTTGAAATTATTCACCTTGTCAAAAGTTGAACTTGTCACATAAAAATATTTTATAGTTGTGTATTTTGGTTTGTAAATGGATGCTGAGTGTGACTTGTGTAGACGATAAAATTTTCCACTAGTGCATTCAAACTTTAATTCATTCAGAAAACTCCTGAATAAATATCATGAATCTAGGTCATTTTTTCATACATAGCCCTCATAGGTAAGCAAACAGGATCCCAACTTTAATATATCGTAACCGCTTTATATATGAATGATTTCTCTTCACAGAGGACCCCGTTCAGTCTGTGTTTACACTGTACACGATTCATTGATATAAAGCTGCCATTTAAAAATCTGCCTATGATGTCTACAAACACTTCAAATGAACTCCCCTCGAAAAACGAACATGGGACAAATCATCAAATCATCTTGGTTTTATGAATCGAGATTTTATTATGTATATCCCACAGATAAAGATTTAGGGTGGTTTTATAGGTGTAGGTATATTTGTTAAGGACAAATTTGGTAAAGAGTAGCTAAATACAAGGTAGTGGATAACAGGCGTCAGTGTTGTCAATTCTACGGTCAGTCATAAAGATCTCGAGACGCTGGACAAACTGACCACTGTTTTTAGTAGACTTATCATATTGTGTAGCACTTGACATCAGGTTTATAAATATCTATGTGATTATAAACGGTAGATCAACATAATTTACCTCTACTGAGATAGTGTAAACAGACTGATAATGACCGACATTGATTTCTAACTTACCTCGGGTATTAGTAAACATGTCTCCATTTTATATGTAGCAACTGATGACATCATGGTCTCTTAAATATAAAAAATCAGGTGACAAAGTAAACACAACAAAAAATTGTTTTCCCCAACAGAAAGTTTTTTAAGATTTCTCAGTATAGACACAGAAATTTACTGTTCTTAATAATTTTGATATGAACCATATATAAGTGTAGATAATTACTGGTATATCTCTGGCTATACTCAAAAGCTGATAAATTATTAATTTGAATTTTTACTCAACAGCTGACAAATTATATTCATTTGAATTTTTCTTTTGTTACTTTGACAGTTGTCGTGACGGTGGATGGGTCACCAGTTCGACTGCAGCTTTGTGATACGGCCGGCCAGGTGAGTTGATAGCACACAATCAGCTGACGTTGTGTAATCACATGATTCACACTTACCTGTACACAACAGGTGCCCTGCCCCTAAACCCAAATTAGCAAACAACATTGGCAATCACGCCTCGTAAGACACTATTGTCTATGTCGTTTTATGACGGCTATATATAGACGCAAACTACTCAAAGTTTATGTCATAGGTATAATAAGCTGTTGGAAAATATTTATAGATTTTACAGGTCACTCAATGACTGTACACTGTCCATCTGCTGCCATTGTGTAATCATGGATTAACAGTAAATATCAGTTGATAATGGAGGTAACGAGTTGAAGAAGTCCCATAATTACAGAGAATTCAATCCTGATTCAGTGAATATTGATTTTCTTTGATGGCTTAAATTTCAACGATGCAATCATTTTTTGTTTGAATTAAAAAAAAAAGTGAATTAAGTGTGTTTTTCTAATGGAATTAATTGCCACAACTATTAATCAATTGCTTCCTAAAAGATTAATAACAAAAAAATTGCCATTGTTTATGAAATTCAATTTCTTGGGGAAAATTTGAAAATTTGAAACGTTCCAAATTGTCATCAGTTATTGTACAGGTGTAAATCGGTAGCTGTTAATGGAGATGACTCACTCTCATTGGTGACCGAGTGTTTACCTTCCAAACGACTCGATTCAACCAGGTAGCCCCCTAATTATGTACGAGAGCTTGACAAATGCTTGTTTCCATGACTTCGATAAAAGTCATGACAAAACCTCGATGAATTTGAAAATTGACTTGTCGGGAATCGTCTCTACTTGATGATTCACTGATGAGGAAAAAATGTTCTATAAGAATTTTTTCAAGCGTTGCACATTTGAGTTCACCGAGAAGGAATAAGTTTGGGGGAATCTTTTGTTGGTAACATATAAACCTATTGTAGTGTTAATGTGATTCGCAGATAAAAACACATTCCCAACATAACTGATCATTTGTTCAGTATGCTTTTGATATCAAATTCAAATTGATCCATTAGCTCATGGCATTTGATAATGGAGTATATTTAATTAAATTAACATACGAAAATGTCACTGGGTCTTTTAAGATATGATATTAGCTAGTTGTATAAGGAATCTGCGAAAGATGCAATGTACACTTAAAGCAAGAAATATTGAAGCACAGAGGAATTTACACAGATCACATAAGTTATATTTTTATGAATGAAAATCCACAAGTGGTAATTTTGCATGCCAACATGATACAAACAAACTGTGGCTGTGGTGTGTCAGGAAGCAAGTTTCTCACGAAGAACTAGTCCAGTTTACTCTAAAAAAAATTCCTGTGTATCTTTAGATATAGGGAGCCCTGTAATTAAGCATTATTACTCGTCTCTTTGCTCATTGTGATTTTCACGTTAATGCCAAATTGTCCGATCTAATGATGGCGTGTGTGTAGCCAGTTGTTTTTGTCTAAAAAAAATTTAAACACGCACACAAAACAAAATCGGTAATAATCATCTTATTGTCTGTTTTGACAACCCAATTTTACGTTAACGTAGGTCAGATAAAAGAAGTGAAAGAGTGAAGTAGAAAATTCAGAGGGAGAAATCTGTACTTTAAATTGAATGCTGTTTTTCGGATCATACTTACTAGTAACTTCATAACTTAAATCTTGATGAAGATTTGGGACTTTAAAAATTTAAAAAAATAAAATTTTAGCTAGTAAAATAGTTGTCATGCAATGAAATTGTTCAAAATCCAAGCGATTGAGGTGTATTTATAGGAACAGGTTTGAGAAAGAAGGTTTAAATACGAGCCTGTTAGTTTGGGTACGGGCCAATAAATTCATTAGCTCAGAGTTATGGGTGATCGAGATAATGTGACTTTGTTATATCGGTAAACTTTCTCGGTGACCAAACATATGTATCCACCCATAAACCAGCCTCGGAAGGTCTTACTTAAAAATCATCTTACCAATACCTCGTTACCTGTAATTCAGGTATACCTCGACAGGTGTGTAGAGAATACTCTCTCATACACCTTAAGTTTGTCCACGGGCAAAAACCTGTCTTACATATATAGGTAGTAATTTGAATAAACACAGGTATATTTAGGCAAGATTGTAACTGAATATTAGAGTTTGCTTTTAAGAATAAGAGCTGTTTTCTCATTTAATACCTTGACCTGTAAATAGGTTTCTACTGATTTGAAAGTTTTTTCATCAAATAAAGGATTTAATAAATCGGTCGGTTATTAGGCAAGTCTGCCAAGAAATTCCTATGTATGTAGGTCAAGATCTAGAAGTGAACCATTAAAGGTTCCCAAATATGTTGAAACATTATCAAACTAAAAATCTGCTTTTACAAAAAACGATATTTATTTTTTTATCATAAGGTAAATAAAGTTTAAAAAGTGTATTTAGAATTTCTACCTAGGACCCTCTTCATGTAGCTCCTATATTGAATGCTTTATGGAATATCTCCTAGATATAAATAAAAAAAAGTTTAATATACTATGTTGTGAAGGGATGATTTTAACTAGATTTAAATGCTGAATGTTTTCATTGATGTATATCCTATTAACATTTTAGGTTAGATATGTTAAAAACTGACAACATTTTATTTTGATAATTTAAAGTGAAGGGAGACTGTGGTTGGTACGGGATAGTAAGATTGATACAAGGATAATGTCCATCTAATTCAACTCCCAATAAACACTCGGAGATGTTTACCATCAAGTTTCTATTTTCCATCAGTACTGTCCTTAGCCTGGCACTGACTGGTCACCCTAATGTCCAGTACCTGGACTTGACCTTTAAATACCGAACTTTATCGGTCAGCGATTATATGAATGTAGCCTTCGGCTTTTGTGTTTGCTATTTAAGCAATTACAGACACTTGACAAGCCACATATACTTAACAAGCGTGAAAATTGAAAGTGACAACATATTTTTTCCGGCGTAAACTTTTGAACTTTTTAAATGTTTTCATTAACAATTGAGAAATTTATATAAAAGGTGTACATATTTATTTTCTGGGTTGTATTTTCTCAAGCTGTATCGAAAGCAGTGTTTTATGATTTGTACACACAAATTGATTTCTTGAACTTCAAATATACAGATAAGTTATGCTTAATTTCAATAGAGTTGATACAACTAATTAAAAGTTGGATTGAACTGAAGTTACAATATTCCAGATTTCTTTGCATGTTAGTTGACAAACGATTCAGGATGATCAAATTATTTGCGTCTGATCCAGTACTTCACCAGTAAGAGCTGTTTCAAATTAAAGCTCTTGACAAGAGAAACATGTAATGAAACATTGAAATTACTGTTATACAGTAATTGTAGTGTAGTCCATAGACCTGTGTGTAGTTGTATATGGAGTGGCCAGTTAGTGTATTAAGGAGAATATTGAAAGTGATGTCTCAAAATAAAATTGGTATGAACACAGGATACCACTTAAACCAGGTGATGGCCGAAATGTTGGACAGCTTGACCGATGACTAATTAGGCCCTGTCCTTGTGTTTACCTGGTACGACAGGTGTTGGACAGGTACCTCTAGCCATGGGTCAGTAATTGACCACTATAGGTTAGTGGACTGTGTCACTTCACCTTAGAAACTTCAGTGGTCAGTTTCTCACCTCTACTGACTACGTAAGGTCAAACCTCGGGCCTGGTCAGAAATCTTAATGACCAATCTGTTCACAACATATTTTGATTCATAGGTTAACAATCATAGGTACAAACATGGTGTAGCTTTATCACAAACACATAACCATAACTTCGCCGATGGTTATATCAAATAAATTCATTTTGTGAGCATTTATTGTCCAATCAGCCAACTGACACTCCAGCTTTTCAGTGCCACTAGTCTATCTTAGTACTGTAGCGTCTAACTCTGTCTCACAAGACCCACCTGAGTACTGTTCACAAAGTCAGTGGTTTATCTCAGGGAACTCTGGTTTTACTCCACTACCAAACCCAGCAACTATGTCTTTGAATGACTTTGACTTGATGTCAGACTCCCAACAAGATACTTGGGCTATGATAAAAAAAGTACACTTGTATTTGAAGTGATGTCTACTAAAACTTGTTTAGTAGAGCATCTTTATTGTATTTCATATTGATTAAATGTCAGCCCAAGTATAAATAAACATGTTTCAAGCTGGAGCAGTCCTGATAATCCCTCTAGAATCGATGAAAAACTACTGCAAAGCTTCCAGGACACCATGATCATTCACTCTAATGAGAATTGGTAGTCTCATACCATTGATTGTCAGCTCGATCTGCTGAGTCTGCGTTTTTGAAATGAAGTGCTTTTCTTCTACATGAATTAGTGTTCAAATATTAACCTGACTCCTGGAGTTTTACATCAACCTTCCATCAATCTGCAATGCTGTCCTAGAAGGTATATCAATATCTCAGATGCTCGCTACATCTATTTGTTGATCTGACTCAGACTTTTCTTATCATGAATATCCTTGTAGCATTAGAATATGCAATTCCTGTCCCAAATTAGCTGTCTGGGAAACCCAAGGAAGCATTACTCGACCGCTAAATACATGTAAAATGTAAATTGGAACCGTCTGGAAATGAAATGCAGAATCCTTGAGGTTGTATTTAGTTAGCCAGGACCTGCTGGCAATCCTGACATTCATATTGTATAAAATGTCTTCTGAGCAGTGAATGACCTTCCCCAATTACCGTCTTGCAGTTTATTATGATCAAATGTTACTACCACATATGTGTAAAATGGGGAGAAGCGGGTGAGTGGGTTATCAAATCTTTTAGGGTTTTTGTTTCTCTATGTCTGGAAACTTCATTACATTAACAGACAATTACAGAGCTGACGGATTAAAACTCAAAAGATATGGATTTGGTTGGTTGTCTACCCAATATGAATGGAAATAAGGTTTTCAGTTTAAATTCATTCTCAAAATTTGTCTCTTCTTACTATCATGACCAGGTATAATTCTTTGGCCATCATAGAAATGCAAACAAAAGAAATTGACATCGCACAATTCTTAGGTGATTAAATTTGGTTAATACTCTGGATGAATTATTCACAATGTTGAACCTGGCAGCTGCCAGAGCCAGAAAACTTTTGGCCCTACATAAGGCTGGTATTATTCAGTCACGTGAGTTCACCAGGTTCACCAGGACAGGACTATTACCTGCTTACGTCCCTATTGATGTTAAAGGCTTGGTCAAGTACAGGGTTGACCAGGTCACTTGTGTCCGTTTTATTTTTATCCCCGATATCGACAGTACATTAAAACAACTTGAGTGTCATAAGTATAAAATTCACTCGGAGTGGTACAAAGTTAGAACTGGTACCAGGGGACAAACCCTTGGAAGGTTACTTTTGTTTTCTTAGGCGCTTACACCGGATTAACCTCTGAATATACACCTGTTAAAGCCTTTGAGCACCCTGAACGATCACCCATTCAAAATAAACCAGCTATACAAAGCCTAATTTTGTGTTACGAACACAAAATTCTGCTTTTGAATTTTTCATTTAGAAAATGAATGGAATTATCCCATTAGCTGGAAGCTTATAATTTGTTTTCATCCTTGCGTAACTGTGTTTAAAACGGATATATTTTATTATTTTGTTCCGCTTTTGATATGACATTGAATTCCCTCAAGCCATCATATTTCAAAAGCCCTAATTGAGTATTACATATGATACATCTTTTGGTCTGCCGAATGTTTTTCTAAAAATTGATAACTTCTACAAGATTTGGTAAATGTTATTTTTGAGATTTACCAGAGCTTAGCTCTAAAAATATCAAAACAATCTGAATATATTTCATTAATGATAATCCAGTCTTTAAGGTAACTATTTTGTATATCTCGTTAACCATTATCAATATAACACATTCAGCCCTGGAATTTCATAATGGACTGTTCTAATCCTTGATTGAGAAGAGTCTAATTGTGTCTTCAGGGTTGAATGGCTTAATGCTTGACCAAGATTCATTTTCTGAAGTTATGTTGAAATTTAATTTTCTTTGCATAGTTTCATGGAAATTAAGGAATAAACTCAATACTGCCTCTAGTAATCTTGCCAATATTTCAGATTTTAAAGATACAGGGGTTCTATATAATAAGTTCTCCTCTGGATTTGAAGAATGTGTTTTATCTTTTGGGTTTATCAATATGTGCCCTAGTTTTTTTCGTCTTATGTAAGTTTTGAAATGTTTGGGATACAATCTGATATAAATCTGACTGAAGATGCTGAGGCATTACCTGTGTCTACGGATGTATTTATCGGTACCATCTCCTTATGTGATTCATACTCCAGGGCACTCGTCTTTAAACATAAAACAGTTTTATATATTATACTTAGTAACATAGGAAGGAACTCTGATGAAACAGAGATCATGTTTTATGTTCTCAGAAATTCAAAGCTTAAATGATTAGTTAGCTTAGTGGAAAAAGAGATCAAGACAGCTCCTCACAATTGTTTTCAGTACAATTGAAGTAGGCTTGTATAATTATGCTATCTGTCCATCAAATCGCGATGTCCAGTTATAATGACTATACCATCAGACAACTATCCTAAGGGCGCCAGCTGATTCATCAAAAGGTCACATAAGGTCACATAGATCTGTATTTGGGCCTGCAGGCCACATTTGCTGTCAGGCACGGGTCAAGGGACACCTTCGTAAAGCACCTGCCTATTGTACTAATTAGTATGGCAAGGCTTGGTACTTGGTGCTTTATTTTTCAATTTCTGCTTTAAAGATTTATTTATTTTTATGTTTTTGTTTCTCTATTATGATTTTTAATTCCGAAAAATCTTTATAATGTATTGGAATGAAAAAATAATTTATTCATTATTGAACTGTACCTCCATGATCCATCAGAAATGTTTCGTAACAGAACCTTTTAAATGGCCTTTTCAATAAAACTTATTAGTGTCTGTCATTGAGCCGTTACTTATCTTAATTTTGACGAAGGAAAAAAATGACAATGTCAAGATTCAATTTCCAAAACAGTACTTAAGATTTATTGTCTCCATACATTCCTCCATACTGAGTGCTCTTTATGACAATTCAATTTGCGGTTGATATCTTTACGACACTGAGAAGCCATTATCAGATGTGTGTAATGTACTGATTAATCAATACATCGGCTGCTTGGTGATTACCTCTACTGCCAGCACTTCTTCTGTATTTATGTGGTTTATATGGAAATTGGCGGTGATTTTAAGCTATTGTCGTGATGTGAGTCACCATGCCAAAGCTAGCGGCAATCGTCGAACCATGGACATTCATTACAAGCACACGTAATACATATTTATATATATCTATACTTTGACAGTAGATGATAAAAAAGACATTCTAGAGATCTATTCATGAACACATTACTGAAAAATGTCTTTTATGGACTCGCAGATGGCAGATATTGTTTCTCAGGAATTTCATTTAGGTTTATAAAAAGCTATTATGCTTATTAAAAAATTATTTGTATACTTTAAAAAGTTCCCATTTGACTTGTACCTGAGGGTAAACACCCCGATGAAACAGTATTTAAATTGGGTAAATTGGTTCAGTGTTTCAGATGAATGGATATATAGCATGTATTGAGCCATTCAAGCATCCAAAAGATTCGGATATATCCGTTTTTGGCGATATAGGGTATTGTGACGGTGCAATGGACCACACACCCGAGCACCCAACACCGCCATTGTATACGGGTCAATTTCCCAAAGGGAATTTAAACATACACAAACCATAGGAAATGTTACACGGTGCAAACTTCTGTAACGTTAAATGGGTCAGCTCTCTGTAATTGTGTGACCCTTGGTGGATAAAACTGTATGAATCAACACTCGTATTACTTCTTTATAAAGCTTTATAGAAAACCATAAACAGACATATCCTGACCTAGCAGATCTAGACTTTATTCTAGAAATTCATGCTTTTTTATGATTGCTAATATTAAAGTAGTCATTGCAAATGCTGACTCTGTCAGAGTGCTTATTTGCTAGAATCAATTTACAATAAGTTTGTTTACTCTAAATAAGCTGTCCATTACCTGATGCCTGCATAAATGAAACAACAATGCTTGCTCCTAACTCTCAGTCTCTGTGGAAAAAAGTTGGGAACTTTGCTGAATCAAATTGCTTTAAAACCAATAAAAATATAATAGATGGAGATACGTAAATATTTGTTTTTCAAATTAGTTTTAACCTTAGAAAAAAATTAAGATTTTGAATATGATTGCTGTACAGTACTTTATATTCTCTGTATGGAATACTTCTTTGTTAAACAAATCCTGTAGTCTTAAACTTCATGTTGATGATGTCAAGACACTTCAGAAATACTTTCTTTCTGACAGTTGATGAAAGCGTTTTTTTGTGTGAAATGGTTAACTTATCATTTTTTCCTTTTTATCCAAACCTGACCCGCCATCACCATTACCTCCTACCACGGTCTGGAGTCAAAGAACTCAGTGTTATCAACAATATCACAGTCCGTCTAGAACCTGGCCCAATAATACTGAGTTCCTGGTGGTAGAGAGACAAGGGAATAAGGGAATGTGTTGTATTATTGCAGCCAAGATGTTTTGTTGTTGTGCAAACCTTGCCCTCCCCGACTCCCCATCTCCCCCCCTCCCCCCCCTCACCAATCTTCCAACATAGCTCTACTCTCTGTGGTACAGTCAAGTTTGGCTCATGACAGCTGATCCACAGCAAAGATGTTGAGTTAGTCATGCAGGGAATTTCCTCCTCGAAAGTAATAATCTGGACTTTTTTTTTTGTGTTGAAACGTCAGTTTTTTGTGTTGAAACGTCAGCTTAGACAAAAAACATTCGCTAGAAAACTTGTTTTTTCATTCCATTCTTTACTGAATACCACAGTATATTCATCTTTTTGGTAAAAGTTTTAGTATAGCTTAAAAATGATTGAGTGTTGACTTTAATATTATAATGGATGGTTAAAAAGAAAATGGCACACCAACTGCAGATAAGGAAAAATATAAATGATATTTAGTATGAGCACAATAGTGTGTTTGTGTGGACAGTAACAATATTTCATTCAAAGAGGGCAGATAACTTTCCTGCCACCACTTACATGGAACTCATCTTGATATACCACATTTATACTCCTATAATTTATCAAATAAATAGTTACGAGTGAGTGGTAAAATAAATTTTGTCAGATTTAATGATTATTGGGTTCGATAAGTGTAAGATTGCAAACCCTAGCTATGAGTCATCATCTCCCTAAAGTTTAGCTTTTTGTAGCGTTTATAAATATAGTACCCATCTGTTAAGCGATGGTGCGTGTTGATAAATTTACAGGCTCAGAGGAGCTAGCTGGTAAAGATAGTTGTGTATTAGGCCCAATATGTTTATACTACAGTACAAGTTCACACTGTAGTCGATATGCAGAGCTGGCAGAATTTGGAATATCAAAACCTGAATCCTCTAATGTTGTTACAAGAATCTTTAATGGTTAACCTTGGTCATTTGGCTGAGGCAGCTGGCAGCCTAGTTGCCAGGGGAGATAAGCATTCATCTGATAATCAGTACAAACTAAAAACGCATTATATAAAACCACAGATATATCTTTGGTTCAGAACACAAAAACCACCTCACTGGCTCAAAAAAAATCCCGCAATCTCCACAGGGAAAATTTTGTAGGGTGCCCTCAATACTGGTGATTATAAGTTGGCACGGTTTTAAGGATTTTATTCTGCGAGACTATCTAAATAGGATGGATTATTACCTAAAGGTGTCAGATTATCCGACTGAAAATTACCATGTGACATACCGATTAACTTATCAAAACCAGATGATAGCTTTAAAGAGGCTGTCAGAATTTCGGAAACTTTTAGGCACTTTGTTTTTCTTATATTGTATAATACCCAATTAAAACCATTTTAGAATCAGCTGCCAAATTCATGTGAAACACAGATACCAAGCATGTAGAGCACTGTCGACACTAAACTAGACCTGATTTTGGTTAATTTCAAGTTCAAAAGTTTTATGGTGAAAGTTTTTATACCTTTGACCTGACATTCAGCAATGGGGAAACTAGCAGCCAAATCGAAATCAACCTTGAAATCTCAGATTTAGAGTTTTAAAACTTACTCATATCATCTCTTTGTACTATCAAACATTTTCAATTCAGCATTTTGATGAGTTAAATATTTGATAACACAGCACATTTAATCTTTTATTGGGAAATTAGGTAGCCTTAATGGATAATTTATTGTTCAGTTTTTAACTTGTGCAAATAATCAAATTTTGTTCAAACTGTTTAACTGCCATAATTAATGTTGTGTTTATGTTTTGTCTGTTGTAGGATGACTTTGACTCGCTGCGGCCGCTCTGCTACCCCAACACCGACGCTTTCCTCCTGTGTTTTAGTGTTGTAACACCAACGTCATTTCACAATATATCTGAAAAGTGGGTACCGGAGGTGAGAAAACATTGCCCAAAAGCTCCAATTATTCTGGTTGGCACACAGTGTGACCTTCGTAATGATGTCAAAGTGCTTATCGAACTCGCCCATTACAAAGAGCAACCAATCCCTGAATCGGAAGCACAGGCACTTGCTGAGCGAATCGGGGCAAGTTACATCGAGTGTTCATCGCTTACACAGAGAAACCTCAAGGAGGTTTTTGATACAGCATTACTGTCAGCCCTTAAACTTACAGGACCCTTAAAAAGGACAAAGAGCTCTCGGAGATCAAAAAAGGGCAAAAAGCAACACGAACAATCGCCACCGCCAATGGTGTCGGGCAAGCCTTGTGCCAAGAAAACTGGATGGAAACGATTTTGTTGTTTTATGTGAGCTTTATTAGACTGCATTAAAGAAGCAAATTCAACTGTCGTTTGGAAGGTTTGTTAAAAAAATAAATGTCTACAGACTTGCAACAGACACTTGATGTTCAATTCTGCAATATAGCAATACAGACATGTGCTAATCAAATTGTGTGACATGTGATGGATGGGCTAGACTCGCACCCCTGTGTGTATTGGTCATTTACCTGTACGTATACACACCTAACGAGTATTTGATGCGTCTGTCGGGCCAAAATGTACAACGGGAATTGCACTGACAAACTGTCAACTGTCGTTGAGTCACAAAACTAAGACGGATGACATCGCTTTTTAGGCAGGTTGATTGTGTATTATAAATTAATTTATCAATAAGAGAATGAGCACATGTTCGTACAAATGTTTTAATGCAGAGTGTGTGAGTCATGTGACAGATGATGCTTGCGACAGCAATAGAGTGCAAACGGCAAGGTTGGTGTGCGAGAGAGACGAGACTTTGTTATTACATGTATAGGCTGTTGCGTGTTGAAGTGTGCTAATGTATTGAGGCTCAAGTGATAGGTTGAGTTTTGTATTTAAGTGATAAAATGATGCCTGGTTTGTGAGATATGCATCCTTAACTGTTTCCATGTTGATTTCAGAAAATGCCAGCCTCATAGCAAAAACAATTATGCTGTGCTTTTGAAATGAAAACAATTGAAAATCATTACAAAGTTTTATTGCCTCGTTTCCTTCTTGTTTGGGGAGATTTATTAATGGCGCAGAAGGAAATCTATTCAAAATTTCAAAATGAAAAATTGAAAAGACAAATGTAATTGTTGATGGTTGATGAACCTTAGGGATCAACTGGCATGGGAAAATATGTGGTATGTAGTTTCTTTATAACAGTCGTCATAATATGTATCGGTAGTCTGTATATAGGGTATTGAATGCCTTTTACCTGTGAATAATCTAAAGAGTCTTTTGTTTCCTGCCTACCCATACTCCACTATCAGATCAAGGTACTCTTTTATAACTTGTGGCAGTGTTTTTATCGCACACCTATCAGAATTTGGGTATCCTTTTTAACTATTTAGGCTATCTGGCGTAGTGATATGGATCTCTGACTTTGTCACCTACCCGTATTCATACACACGAGAGCCTTATCAGGTCTGTAGATATGGCCACCATTATCACGGCCACATTTCCTGATTCCTGATTCTGTCATTGCCTGGCTTTGTACCCACTACTGTTGGTACCATGCCCAATCCTTGGTCCAGTTGATGAACTAGTTCATGTGACAAGTTCAACAGGCTGTGAATTTTTCAATCGAGGTGTCGAAAACTTTACAAAGCACATTTACCTAAAGGTTATCATTCTTTTCAACACTATACCACAAGATATCGTACTTATTAATATTATGACAAGTTCTTCCCGATATCGACTTAATTTGCATGGTCTAGAATTTTTTATATGGTCCTCCAATGTTTTACTATATCATTCCTTTGTAACATCTCCAACTGCAATAAATCAGGATTTCATCACGTCTGGCTCATCAAATCTTTTGCATAATATCTGCCAGACTTATCAAATGTACATCCAATTTATTCCTGCCAATCATGATTAAATTGATTTAATTATCAATTTGAATTAAATTAATAAATTAGTCAAAAATGAAATAATCCTTATGAAAGATCTAGTAACTTACTTTTGATTAAACCTGTAAAAAATGTTTCTAGAACAAAACTTCTCCAAGTTTTGAAGAGTCAAAAAATCGTATAAATCAAAGAAATTTTAAGGCATATTTGTTGTTATAGCAAAATGTAAAGTCTGGATTTTTCGATCTTCTACTTTACTATGGAAGTTTTTGTCCCTCCAAAAATTTGTTTATGACATGAATGCCTCCCCTTATACTTACATTCACTCAACTACCCCCTACCCGATGCCCCTCCCATATACCTCTCCCTACCCCCGTGCCCCTCCCTACCCCTATGCCCTCCCAGATACCCCTTCCCTACCCTGATGCCCTTCCCACATACCCCTCCCTACCCCTGTGCCCCTCCATACACCCTTTCTGTTCCTAGTCATCTGTCCCATCACCACTGAAGTGATTCCAATTCTCGACTCCTTTCCTTTCTCTGGAATTAGATGATTTATTTAACTCTAGTTTTATTAATTGAAGAAAATGGTGCTGATTACATTTAACAATACTAATGAATTTTCCTTTTTTATAGATATTTTATTTGAACCACAATGATGACAAAGGTTCTCAGTAGAACTTAGTAGCTTACATGTACTGTCACAAACATTTCACTGTTGTGTAAGGGAACAAGATATTTCAGCAAGTTTGTACTTAAAATTAGCATAATGAACAATTTTATCAGACTGAAAATCTGCTTATCTCAAATATGTACCAAAGCAAATCAGAACATCAATCTTTACTCTTCAACTTTGTTGCATAGAAGTACTTTTGAGGATACATTTAATTTTTATGTTGTTCCTCAAAATTGTTTTGGATTTAATAAGCTCTTGCTTATGAACTTTCGATGTACATCCTTTATACTATATGGAGTGCATGTTGTTTTCTGATTCTACTATTGCATGTTCAAACTACTTTTGTCACTGTAGAATACTTTAAGTTGAACCTGTTTTTAACCTGAGTTTCCTCTGACCCTTGCACCAAACTTGAATATTCTGGCAGATAGTCAAAATATCTGGTGTCAGGGCCAGAGGAAATTTGTAGTACCTGTTTGACACACCTGTACAGGTAGACACAGGTAGATTTGATGATAAGCAGATCGGGCAGTCCTATATGTGTTATATGTATAAATGAGATGCTCACCTGTTGCAGGTGTGATGTCCCCCTGTTATTATGCTCTCATGTCTTTCATTCATGTTTGTAATGTAGATTGAATGTCCTGCAGGCGAATCTGGAACTAGTCCCATCGAATTGCTTGCATTGTGAAGGTCAAGGCCAAATGGTTTGCTTTAAAAGGCCAAGGCCATCTTGTTTTTGCTTGAGCTCAGTAATAGGAACATTTCTAAATTCTTATTCTTTGTAAATAATCTTCTTTTATTTCAATTAAAATTAAACTAGGGCTTAAATTTTCTTTCAATGGTTTTGTAAATAGAAAAATGGTTTCATTATTGTCTAAATTGAACAAGAGTCATAGGAAACATGAAATTTTAATTTGATTGATTTGAAGCCAATTAGCAAGAGCTCTTACATCAATTTTACAAGAAGCAATTACTTTGTAGATAAGTTGTTCTGTACTAAAAAGCTTGTTGGGAAATTCAAAGTAAAAATCTACACATTTTAAAACTTACAAAATGAGATTTTTATCATAAATTAATTGATGATGTGTATATTTATATATTTTGTACAAGAAAAGTGCCTTTTAATGAGTAGAAGTGTTGGCTAACTCAACGTTGCCATTACTCTGTATGACAGAAGTCTAGTATACATTATATAGTCTGTGAAAGAATTTAGGTTGGGCAATAATTGGAAATTTTTCCCACTGAAATATGTTTGTAAACATTTTGAATTCACTGGCAAATGTTTACAAAAATAGAAACGTGATTGTGGCCGTTTTGAAAAAAAGGTGTCAAGGTGTCAAAATTGCATTGTTCCTTCATCGGTTCTCCACAGTGACTGACTATGTCAAATCGGCTACAAGACAATGAAGTTTGGGAATTAGCGTATTTTATCGGGTCGTGTTCAGTGTTGAGTTGGGTATAAAGTAGGTATCTGTTACTGTAATGTGTCTTCCTATTGTTACCAGGCACGTGTGTCATACGATCGCTATTGTTGACTGGTGTGTTTATAGCACGGAAAAGAATGCAGTAGAAAATGGAGGCGTTAAAACGTTGATCAGATTAGGCCAAGAAAACATTCTGGTAATGTTTGTGTTCTCTGCCAAATTCTTCCCGTTAATGTGCGCGGGTTTACGTTCTGTGTCGTCTGCCATCTAGTATTACGCGATCAATGCCCATAAACTAGAAAATCTTGTGTTGGTATCTGACATTAGAATTTCAATCACAGACTTTTAATGTATTTAGACTTCTGGACATTTTAACGTGTGTGTGACGTCATTGTGTTTAGACTGCTGTCATCAAACAGCGAATGTTCACCACCAACTTACGTCATGTTTACGTCAGAGGCGCGACAGGTTTGCCGAACGTCTCAGTTTTTATATCATTGATTTATTGCCTGTTAAATAAAGATTTCTGAAAGAAACAAAACTGAACTTTTTTGTTTTATTGTTTATGACTTTCACTCATAAATAACACAAATTTAAAGTAATCGATTTCAAAGACTGAAATAATCAATTTCAAGTTTGACTGATTTACTTATCAAAGATGCTCAAACCGTTGCAAGAAAACAACATGGTGATATTCGTTAAATCTGACAAACGTTACGAAAACTAACATTATAGATCCGATTTAAATATTAATACGAGGAGAAATAAGAAAAATGAATTCCCGTCCTGCGTTCATAAGTTACATTGATAAGAAACCACCCAGAGCGTTGCTCCATTTTAAGATGTGTTGGACCATATTCTCTGTTAGCTAGACTAGAGAAACTATTACGTTTCTTGTTGCTTGCGGACATGCTCCGTCAGACGATGATGAAGAAACCAGAGCACTCCTGTAGCTTCAAACTCTACGCCAACATGAACGATGATGTGAAATTCGCCACGGAGGTTGTATTTATCACATAGATCTAATCTTAATGTAGTCCTAAACCAACATACGGAATATACTATTTATAGAATACCTATATTTCATATTGGTATTCTGTATGTCATTTGATTCCTCCATGGAATATCATGAATGTGTATTCCAATGAGCCTAGCTTGATCTCGAACTCTTGAATTACAAGTGCGTAAATTAAAATTCCAGCCTCATTAATGCTAAGTTATGCGTGAATTATTCAACAAATTGGAAACATCCATCTTTTGTTTAGCACGTGCGTGTGCTCTTTTCCTTTGTTTCTTCTGATGCAAGAGCGCAATTTCTTAATGAGGAACCATTCTGTTCTAAAAGTCCTCGGTGCCACATTACGACAAGCAACCAAGACGTAATGTTCAACACAGAGAGTCTGGAGGAATGTTGAGTTCAACATTCCCACGGGACGGGGACTGTCAAAGCTGCTGGCACTAGTGTTGTTATGGAAACCATATGACGCATGAAAATGAGTCCAAAAGAGATGCCACTGAACTCTTTTGATTATACGGTGTTGGTATGCTAGCGGGACAAAGCATATGGCTGCTGCCAGCTTATGTATATATGTACATATAATATCTACATTAGAGATGTAAACATAATCCAATGTATATATCATTATGGACTGGAGTCGACCTAGATTGGACGCTTATGTTATTGGCCTCTGTTAAAGGGACTGGAGGTCTTAGACTATCCGAGATTACTTTGGTATATCGCTTTAAAGGGACTTCCCTACTAATGCACTATTCATAGGCTATTAAAGATTTTCCCAATAAGAATATATGACTCTTTCATATGTACATATGTAGGATAGAACTATTTCACCCGAGGGTACAGAATTTTGGGTCAGAACCGAGGCTTGCCGAGGTTTCTGACCCAAAATTCTGTACCCGAGGGTGGAATAGTTCTATCCAACATAATTTACACATGAAAGAGTTATTTTCTCACATTGCTTGTCGAATTACTTGCACGAAAGGTGAGGCAGCCATTTTGTGACAAAATCTTAACTTCTTAAATAATCGATCGATTTTAAAAATAAGAACGCCATTCGAAAGAGCTCATCAAAGTTTGGTTTATATTCAAAATATAAACAAGAAATCTTAGGTAAAACGGTTTGAAATGCAAATTAAACAAATGAAATGGTAAATAAATCCGACAAATCAATCGAAATAGAAGAAAATGACGTCAACTTTGGCTGACATGACGTCAACTTTGGCTGACATGACGTCATCTTATTGTTTTTACAATATTGTGACGTCACAGCTATGTAAGCTAGATTTATCTTACATAGCTGTCTTTCATGGGACAACTCTATCTTACATGGCTAGCTATGTGAGAATATGTAATATGATGGTTATAGAGAATTCTTCCATATCATAAATCATTACCAGTATATCTATTGTTTAAAACATGACAAGAATTCCTTCTGATGTATAACTACTAACCATGTTGTTTTCTGGAGAGAGTGCGGGAGACCTTTCTTCGTCCATACACTATACTGTAACAAACGGAACTAGTCATTATATAAAGAAATGCTAGCCAATCGCCAATATATATGATTGCAGTTTCGACGGGAATTGTTATTAACTTAACAAGTTGTCATTTAAAATTGTTTCACACTTAACAAAATTCCGAAGTTAATAGTTTTGCGCTGGCTTTTTCTCACAATACCACTGATAATTCCCCAAGATTTTGTTTTATGTCATGAATGAAATCTGGCTCCTAATAAAATGCGTTGAGACGACAAGTTCAAAGTTAATTTACAAATTTTACAAATAAGCGATATCGAATCACTTTAAGATTGTACATGCTGTATGGGAATATTCATTTACGCGTTGCGTGATTGAAGAATTTGTCTAAACCAGAAAGAAATTCTAACAAATTACATCAGACTTGATTGCATTGACCGCGTGATATTGGATCGTTTTTTGAGTAAAAAATCTTATGAAGTTAGTCAGCTCGTATTAAATTATAAAATTTACATTGCACAAGTAATTGCACTCGAGGTGGATCAAAGCCCATAGAAATCCGATTATATACCAGTGTAGATTTCTGTAACGCGAGAATGCGTGCGTACCATCATTGGTATTAAGCCGTCTTGCATGCATATACTACACGAATTGGCTCGGGTCCCTGGAATGGATCACATTAAAACGCCATAGTCTGTCAGAGAAAATGACATGTTTTATAGTCAGGCCAATATAACGTGTTTAAAAGTGTCAGTTACTGGCCTCGATGTACCGATGGACAGTGGTCATCTTTGGTCAAGCTTGGTTAGGTTATTTTAGGGTAGCCCAGTCTTTCAAGAAGGCATTTGGGGTTATTATGTTCAGATTAAACAGGCTTCGGAATGTAGAAGTTAGTGTTATTCGACTCAATTATAAAAAAAAACAGATGAGAAAGGTTCCAAATGATTAATTGTTAGTTTTAAGACTTTAACGAAGAACAAAAACTTATGAAGTGAGTGAAAAGGATTAAAATACTAATTTTTGGTTGGGAACCTTTCTAAATCACATATATAAATTTTGGTTGGGAACCTTTCTGTATCCCATATCTAAATTTTAGTTGGGAACCTTTCTAAATCACATAAATAAATTTTGGTTGGGAACCTTTCTAAATCACATATATAAATTTTGGTTGGGAACCTTTCTAAATCACATATATAAATTTTGGTTGGGAACCTTTCTAAATCACATATATAAATTTTGGTTGGGAACCTTTCTGTATCCCATATCTAAATTTTGGTTGGGAACCTTTCTAAATCCCACATCTAAATTTTGGTTGGGAACCTTTCTGTATCCCATATCTAAATTTAGTTGGGAACCTTTCTGTATCAAATATCTAAATTTTGGTTGGGAACCTTTCTAAATCCCATATCTAAATTTTGGTTGGGAACCTTTCTAAATCCCATATCTAAATTTTGGTTGGGAACCTTTCTAAATCCCACATCTAAATTTTGGTTGGGAACCTTTCTAAATCCCATATCTAAATTTTGGTTGGGAACCTTTCTAAATCCCATATCTAAATTTGGTTGGGAACCTTTCTGTATCCCATATCTAAATTTTGGTTGGGAACCTTTCTAAATCCCACATCTAAATTTTGGTTGGGAACCTTTCTAAATCCCATATCTAAATTTGGTTGGGAACCTTTCTATATCCCATATCTAAATTTTGGTTGGGAACCTTTCTAAATCCCAATATCTAAATTTTGGTTGGGAACCTTTCTAAATCCCACATCTAAATTTTGGTTGGGAACCTTTCTGTATCCCATATCTAAATTTGGTTGGGAACCTTTCTGTATCCCATATCTAAATTTTGGTTGGGAACCTTTCTAAATCCCACATCTAAATTTTGGTTGGGAACCTTTCTAAATCCCATATCTAAATTTGGTTGGGAACCTTTCTGTATCCCATATCTAAATTTTGGTTGGGAACCTTTCTAAATCCCACATCTAAATTTATGTTGGGAACCTTTCTAAATCCCATATCTAAATTTGGTTGGGAACCTTTCTGTATCCCATATCTTATTTTTGGCTGGGAACCTTTCTAAAGCCCATATCTAGTTTTTGGTTGAGAACCTTTCTAAATCTCATATCCTTCTATTTTATGTGTAGAATTGTTAGAAAATATGACGAACGAACAATTCTCTATTTGATGTAGAGAAGTAAATTGCATTTTTGAAGACTTGATGACCAGTCTAGACATTAGATTGGACTTTAGTGTATACATGTATACAGATGTCCTGTCCAGGATGATTTATGTATTGTAAAATACGGTATTCCGTATAAACCTCATTCCTCCTCCATATTATGTCTTTCAAAACAACGCAAAGGTATATATCACCAAATTTATAATGCTTGACACCAAAACTTCAAGTGGCTTGATAGTTTATGACCATAAGTGACCTCGTTTTCGGACAGATTAACTGTTCCTAAAGCCAATACACATTCCGTGTCGCAATATAAACTCATATAGTACAGGTATGAAATAAACATTCCAGGTAAAACAATAAAAACTGACCCTCATCCTGACCGCTTGACAGCATAATGTGGTCAGTTTAAGGACAAAACGGTCAAGTGAAAATACGACAGAAAGGAAACAGAGAGCAGGTAAAACAATGATTTGTACCTGTATGACAATACTATGACTTTTAAAAGAAGAAAAAAAAAACATTTCGAAGAGTTTTATAACCTGTTCCTCATGCAGCGTCGTATCTAAGATATATGTTCCCAGCTCGCACAATTTGTCAAGTTTACAACGTCTTAATGTCGACTGTTGCGAAGTCGTGAAACACGAGTGTTTAATTAGTAAATTTGACAGGTGATCTGGTTATTATGAATTATTATTTTACATGTGTGTAGACATGTGTATAACTAAATGAATAAATCTGATATCCCTAACAGTTTTATTTGTAGGGACGACTCCAATGATCTGTTCATTAATTGCTGTCCCTCTATGTATTGTTGTCTACAATGCACACCTAAACTTTTGTCTGGAGTTCGATATTATTTATTGATATCATCGGGAAATTCCGATAGTTTTCTAATGAGGGCTCATTGCTATGTGGTGTTTTTGTCGCCTGTTTTAGCAGAGTGTTCAAATGCATTTTCACACAGTATTAATGTATCTATTTTCTCACAACACTGTCACTATCAGACATAATGTATTAGGGTCAATTTTGATTATTGCCAGGGGTTGATTCTGTTTTCTGAACCGTGACTCTGTTTTTGGTTTGTTTGTTGTTGTTGTTTGTTGTTGTTTTTTTTTTTTACATTTTTCTTTTCAATATTTTATGACTTATATAGTGATCAAACTGAATCGGCAAATCATAATTTATACATGTTTTGTAAAAGGCTTAAGCATGTTTAGTATTGGTTTTACCGATTTTGACATGTACTCGTAGAATGTCAGTTCCCGGTGGTTTAGACCAGAAATAAAACGCACAAAATCAAAGTTTGGTGGTATTACTGGATATGAATCCAAATGTAATCTGAATATGGGAATGTGCATGTCAATTCTTTCAAGGACAAATGACAGAGTTTTAACACCACACCTGTGTTATTTAAAGAAAATATTGAAACACAAATGGGATATGTTTGGATGCATTAGCCCTAAATGTATACCAGGATTTCTCGACAGGGAAATGAATGCACTTTATAAAGTTTGGTGCACATTCCGGATTTAGCGACCGAGATCCACGTGCAGCTGCTTTATCTACCTAGCCCCTCTGGTATTACAGGTCACATGACGGTTTCCAAGTTTCACTTCCGGTTCCACAGCATGTGGCTATTGTGATATACATGTATAAGGGAGAAGGAATTTCGATATGTTTTACAAAAACACAATATCAACAAGTGATAAGCAATGTAAACAAACACAGTATAAACCTTTAAATTTAATGACCGTTATGACTTCTCGGAGATACAGCCTGCAGAGAGGACCAAGAAGTCACCTTGTGTGAATTTGTTGTTTGAAGTACATGCATATGTTTGACAAGCTTGTTCCTGCCGGAGGTGGCTTTGAAACATGAGAATGAAAACAAACTTAGCTCTTCTTCATTATTCAACTCAAAAGGTCAAATGTCAAGCAAAAATAAATACAATGTTATTTATTTCCAATCCGAGATTGCCAAAATATAAAATTTTAAGCAAACTCATCCAAACAGCATCATTTTAAAAATGTTTTCTTTCAGTCACACTCATCCTCGATACTCCAGTGAATACTTTCACTGTCGTTATACCCAACCCTGAACTAAAACTGAAGCCAGTCCAGGAGAAAAGAACTGACCAATCACAGGCCTGCAGAGATTTCCTTTGATGAACATCAAAAGAATCAAATAACGGGACACTGTGGTTGACTCTTGCTTTGAAGTTGGGCGTCCCTCTCTATGTAATCTTCAAAGAAAATCGCTGCAGAAAGTATTTTATGCTCAAAGTTAAACCAGTTCACAATTTTGTCTGTATATGGAAACCTGAGTATTCCTGCAAGCCTCGAATTCACAATCCATGGGTATAATTTTTACGTTTGTTTGTTTGATTAGTCAACGTCCTATTAACAGTCATGGTCATTTGGACGACTTCCAATGTATGCGGTGTGTAGCGTGTATGCATTGCGAGGTGTGTGTTTTAGGAGACTGCGGTATGTTCATGTTGTGTCTTCTTGTATAGTGGAACTGTTGCCCCTTTTATAGTGCTATATCACTGAAGCATGCTGCCGAAGACACCAAACAACACACCCCACCCCGGGCCACCCGGTCACATTATACTGACAAGGGCCAACCAGTCGTCCCACTCCCTGTATGCTGAGCGCTAAGGAGAAGCAGAAACTACCACTTTATAGACTATGGTGTGTCTCGGCCAGGGTACAGAACCCGGAGCCTTCCTCACAGGGGTGAACGCTGAACTGAAGACCAAAAGTAAAGCGGTGTCAAGGGAGACGTTAGGAAGAAGAAAGTAAAGTTAGGAAGAAGAAAGTAAAGTTAGGAAGAAAGAAAAGAAAACATCCTAAATTTAGTCGCCTTTTACAATCATGTAATTCTAACGCCCCGAGTAAAGAGGCTAGTCGTTGAATTCCAAATCCCCCAACCACTTGGCCCCGATTTCTCGAAGCATCAGTGCAGACTTAAGTCAGAACTTAAGTTTTTCTCCTTATGTAACTTATATGAATACTTTAGACTTAAGTCAGTTTTTAACTTAAGTTTGTTTCGAGTATTGTCATGCGCCTATGAGAAAGCTAACACCTGTCAGATTACGATGTTTTTAAAACAAAATAGTTTGAGCTAAACAAAAGGAGAAACGGTGCAAATATTTGACACAAACTTAAATAGTTTTTGATATATAAAACACATTTTTTTTAAATGAATGTGGTATAGAACTACATATGATAAAAGAAGTAGCCATGGAGTTCTTCAAGTTCAAGTTCAAGTTCAAGACCCTCTTATAGAACGAAGAGGGAAGACGGAGAGTGTTTTGACTTCAGTAAAGCGGTCAGTCCCTAAACCGTGTCCATCCGTAGGCCAAAACCTATAGCACACTAGCTTATTTGAGGTCAAGTTATTTATTGCCTATTCATAAATTTGATATATTGTCCAAGCTACTTATCAAGCTTACAAAGTAATATTTAATGTGTGTCTTATAGACAGTGACCGCAAAACCGTATTCAAGAATTTTAAGTAGTAGCTGCGCACGTGTCAATCACCTGCACGTGGAGCCTTGCAGTTGTTGCAGTTGTCAATTTTTAGCGAACTGAAGACCAAAAGTAAAGCGGTGTCAAGGGAGACGTTAGGAAGAAGAAAGTAAAGTTAGGAAGAAAGAAAAGAAAACATCCTAAATTTAGTCGCCTTTTACAATCATGTAATTCTAACGTAAATCCCCCAACCACTTGGCCCCGATTTCTCGAAGCATCAGTGCAGACTTAAGTCAGAACTTAAGTTTTTCTCCTTATGTAACTTATATGAATACTTTAGACTTAAGTCAGTTTTTAACTTAAGTTTGTTTCGAGTATTGTCATGCGCCTATGAGAAAGCTAACACCTGTCAGATTACGATGTTTTTAAAACAAAATAGTTTGAGCTAAACAAAAGGAGAAACGGTGCAAATATTTGACACAAACTTAAATAGTTTTTGATATATAAAACACATTTTTTTTTTAAATGAATGTGGTATAGAACTACATATGATAAAAGAAGTAGCCATGGAGTTCTTCAAGTTCAAGTTCAAGACCCTCTTATAGAACGAAGAGGGAAGACGGAGAGTGTTTTGACTTCAGTAAAGCGGTCAGTCCCTAAACCGTGTCCATCCGTAGGCCAAAACCTATAGCACACTAGCTTATTTGAGGTCAAGTTATTTATTGCCTATTCATAAATTTGATATATTGTCCAAGCTACTTATCAAGCTTACAAAGTAATATTTAATGTGTGTCTTATAGACAGTGACCGCAAAACCGTATTCAAGAATTTTAAGTAGTAGCTGCGCACGTGTCAATCACCTGCACGTGGAGCCTTGCAGTTGTTGCAGTTGTCAATTTTAGCGAGTATTACCCGGAGAAATATACACAAATACATATAGATGTATATATTTTTCGAGAATATCATTTTAACGCTTTTCGCTCTGAACGGTTTGTGTGTATCAATCGAATGCATTCTATGTATACAACGTTATGATTGCGCCAGCGAAGCATTGCTGACTTCTTTGGTCTTTGGCAAAGCTCTAGAAATATGTGAACGCAAAAATGTGTGTGTTTTCAGTAATTTACCTGTTATATAAACGTTTGTTCCAGTTAGTATTTTGTTTAAACTGTTAGATACAATATACAATCTCGATACCTGTACTAATTGCAGTGTACATCGCCTGCAGAAGTTGTCTTGCGGTTCTGGTTGCGAGCCTCTTTTATAGCAACAGTTATCGTACAATGAAACAAATCGCTCGATTTATTTCATTCCACTTTTACCAATAACGGCAGCTCCACTGTGGCCGTAAATGGTATTGGAGATAACAGAAGCTGGATAGAGAACTTCAAACTATGGTAAATTGGCGATCTTAAATAGCACGAGAGGTTATCTCCAATGGGTACATGATATATTCATGAACTAACCGAATACCGATAGTATTTGTCGACCATAAATTGGTTAGACTTGATAGCTTACAAATATAGTTATAAGCTAGTAAGCTAATTAATATACCCTTTTCTACCAAAATTAATCAACTCTTGTAAATACAAATTAATCCATTTCTACAAGAAACTAATCTCTATAACGCATTTAGTCCAGGGACAGTTAATAATTCATTTAAAGTTTTCAATTTCTAAGTTGACAATGCATCGACCAATTATCAAAAGTCATTAGTGATGTGTATTGTATGATGGGTAAATTGGTCTCGCGAGACTTGCTATTATCTCGTGGCCACAGTAGGTTGGTACCGTGTGATGGGCATCTGTTTATACCGGCATGCTCGTGGACCAGAGTAATTAAACTTAACAATCGCCGATTGTAACGTCCCAAGTCGATCATTGATGTTAGACTCGCCTCGTACGTCACAGTTATTTCGTACTAAATATATCAATTGCTGCTACTTTTTATGTCCTATATTTTGACATTTATTTACTTTTTATGAAACAAACGAAGACGATTTGGCCACCGGGGATGTTGTATATGATTTTATACGGTGACTCAATCTGACCACATGGCATTCATGCATACATTAATTATAACCTATACGCTGTTTGAACTATATGACGTGATTGCTTGATTTCGGTCATATCGCACCGTTGCATTAATCCCACAACCAAGCGAAGAGTGAAAGATGCCGTTAAATAATATAACCGGGCGACAAAACGACAATATTACGACAAACGCGATAAGAAATGTGGTATTGGCGAAGTGGTCTTTACTCGTAGCGTACATTAATTTCGTCACTCCGCTTTTTCAGGCTGTGCAATGATGTCGGATTTGTCAAGATTCGTGCTGCCGTCATGCTGTCTGCTCACACGCGCTGCCGTCATGCTGTCTGCTCACACTATAATAGTACTGTAGTTGTTGACATTGCACTGCATCCAGAACACTTTCCGTAAACAAGAAAAATTGGAAAGTGCAACTTATTGGCCATGACTCGCACTGTCACTCGGGAAGATGGATATCCGTGACCGAATTAGCTAACCGAATTGTTTAACTTAATCTAGATAGTATTGTCGCTGACTGCAATCAGAATTAGCTAACCGATTTTGTTTAACTTAATCTACAGAGTATTGTCGCTGACTGCAATCAGAATTAGCTAACCGATTTTGTTTAACTTAATCTACATAATATTGTCGCTGACTGCAATCAGAATTAGCTAACCGATTTTGTTTAACTTAATCTACAGAGTATTGTCGCTGACTGCAATCAGAATTAGCTAACCGATTTTGTTTAACTTAATCTACAGAGTATTGTCGCTGACTGCAATCAGAATTAGCTAACCGATTTTGTTTAACTTAATCTACATAATATTGTCGCTGACTGCAATCAGAATTAGCTAACCGATTTTGTTTAACTTAATCTAGATAGTATTGTCGCTGACTGCAATCAGCAAGTGTAGATTGTAATTAAAGGTCAAAAGTTGGGCACCGCTTTCCCTAAAGAGGCTGTGTCTATTTATAAGCTCGCATGATCTGCGAGACTAAAATTCAGAAATACATATATATGCAACTTGTTTTCGTCGTAAAACAAAATGCCAGCGAAAGCTATTCCGTGCTAGCCGTGAAATGACACATGTCATTCTCTTAGTAAAATTTGAGTTTAATTATAATAATTATGCTTCTCTAAACTTATCTATGTAGTGATGTATCATAATTACGTAAAATTATAATTTACATAGATTTATGTAAGTCATACAACATATTTATATTTCATTTAGTTTTTATCAGTGTGTTGCGTAATTTCAATCAAGCAGTATTCTTGCTTAGCTGGTAACAGCTCGGTTTATTAATGGCTTGTTGTTTCTGATGATATTGTTTCAAATATAACTAATTAGCTAATTTCTTATTCGTACAATGTGGTTTAAGCAAATAGTTGGATCACTTGTGCTATCTATTTGTTGACTTCATTTCTCGTGACAAAATGTCGTAACCTTATGAATCCGATTACCTTGCTAATCGACATTTATATCATATCCGGGGGTTTTGGTTATCCCATAATTAAAATGTCAGATAAGTTGTTGCTGTTTTGGAAATTTACAAGTCCGTCAGTTTTATTTAGCGAGTCGTCCAAACCGGATATGAAAACTACATTTCAGCGATAGTTTTTGATATCATCCTTCATAATGTTGTGGAAGTCCCGCTGGTCTATTTTGGATGAATTTCTTGGAAATTAATCAGGAAATGGGGAATTGTTGTTAATGATAGCTGTGTCCCTTCTGTGAAAGAGGAATGAGGATATCTAGTGTTACCCAGGTAGGCGGAGACATTTATAATGAGGATATCTAGTGTTACCCAGGTAGGCGGAGACATTTATAATGAGGATATCTAGTGTTACCCAGGTAGGCGGAGACATTTATAATGAGGATATCTAGTGTTACCCAGGTAGGCGGAGACATTTATAATGAGGATATCTAGTGTTACCCAGGTAGGCGGAGACATTTATAATGAGCATATCTAGTGTTACCCAGGTAGGCGGAGACATTTATAATGAGGATATCTAGTGTTACCCAGGTAGGCGGAGACATTTATAATGAGCATATCTAGTGTTACCCAGGTAGGCGGAGACATTTATAATGAGGATATCTAGTGTTACCCAGGTAGGCGGAGACATTTATAATGAGGATATCTAGTGTTACCCAGGTAGGCGGAGACATTTATAATGAGGATATCTAGTGTTACCCAGGTAGGCGGAGACATTTATAATGAGGATATCTAGTGTTACCCAGGTGGGCGGATACATTTATAATGAGAATATCTAGTGTTACCCAGGTAGGCGGAGACATTTATAGTTTTCTGTGGAATTCATACTAATTTTACTTTGACATCGTAATAGTCAGAGTTTCCTCTGACCCTGACACCATACCAAGACATTTTGAAAGATCAGACATCTCTGATGGTGCCCGATTTTCCCCTATAACCAGAAGATAAATGTCTTTCAGAATATCTAGCCATGTCTAGTTTCATATCAAAAGAATCTTCGACAAACATCATATTAGCTATTTAGCTATTTGTCGACAATTAACGATAGTGCTAATTTCATCTGATGCAAGTTTACATGTATTTTTTAACACGTGCGATATTTTACTCTCAAAATTCATATGTTTTTTTTTCTTATTCTTTTCAATCTAATGGAACCACGTTTTCTTTTTTATATGTTTTTCGTACATTTGTCTTTTTACGAGTTCGATAATTGATTTTTTTTTCAAACCTAAAACGAGAGCGATTGTTAAGACTCCTGTCAGGTTTTGCGTTTATTTCTAAACGTATATACACCTTGGCTGTATTTAAGGAGCACGCTATGCATAACAATAGGCTCATTTACGTTGTTTTAAGATACACTGTTCGTAGTTTCAATAAAGAAGCATCAAGTGCACTGTTTTAAGCCCAGGAGAAATACGATGTCTCCGCGAGGGGTAATATCGCAGGTGTTGATGTTAAGTGAATGTGCTTAGTTAGCTTAGAAACGATTAGACAGACCTGTAAGATAACTGAGAAATCGTGAATTTAAAGAAATTATTCCTTACCTGTCATTATTGTGTAATCGTTAGAAATCAGTAGGCCTAGTATGTTGTGGATTAGGTAAAAGAAATTTTTAATCCATAGCTTTCCATGTACATTTACAACGAAAAATAGACGCAATTTAGAAAAAAAACATGAATTGAAACCAAGGTAAGATACTTTGATATCGTAGACATTTCTGATTGATAATCAGTATGACAGTAATCCCACAGGCGAGGACAAGCCTGCTTGATACAGATGGTGTGGAAAAATCGACAGCCATGTATCTACAACAGCTAGTGTAAAATTGTCACCGAGTATTGGTAATATTGTTTAAGATTATAAATCACAAAAGAAATCAAATCTTTATTAAAGTAGGCATGGACAGCCACAGGATATCGTATATAGTACCATGTAGAGTATGATTTTTACCGTTTTTTATCAAGACCTCTAAAACGTCTAAAAATGGTCTTAGGGCACTCTGGTGGGTCCATGATTATATAATCTGTAGCTAATTCTCAGAACCCTGTATGGACAGCTAGACATATTCCTCTGGAAAAGCTGACGATTCTTGAAACATTTTGGCTTCCAAATGTTTTATTACAGGCTACAAGTACTAGTGCGGGGGGCACTGATATATAAACCGCCATTGTCCAGTTAATACCTCCATTGTCAAATAAAATACGACTTCCTAAATATATAACTCTTGGCGCAGACGACAGGGCGACAGTTCAGTATATCGGCGGGAACTTTGGTCCGATTGGAGATATGTGCATTGCTTTGGTCTGTTTATGAGTTTTCACGCTTCAAAATGTCGTATCGTTTCTAAGTAACATCATTTTATGTGTTAACTATACATTGTGTGAGCTGTGTTTTTACGGAGGAAGGAATTGTAGTAATTAATAAAATATTTACCTTTCGTGATCACCGTTTTATCTTCCTTGTTATAAGATGTTTTTGAGAAATAAAACATCGTTATACATACGTGTTTTCTTTGAGTAAATCAACTATTGTGTTATTCTCAGGGACGCATTGTATAAGTCACTTGAATGTTTGCTTCTTTCTGAAATCCAAAATGAAGTTGATGAATTGCGTCATTTGCTTCTTTGATTTCCTTCGGAGTTATTCCGATTTTCCGAAGTTAAACTAGATCCCCAAAAATTCTGTAAATGTTCACTTTAGACACTTCGATTGGTTAAAATATGGGATGGATTCTTGTGTCCCGTGGACTTTAATGATGGGGATGAAGAGTGAAGTTTTAAATTATGAAACGAATAATGAGATATTGATAACATGTATGAATGGGAATTCGCGAAGTTTTATGGTAAAACTGTTCATCATGAGGTAGTTAGTCGGCGAAAGGAAAGGGGATGAGATAATATAATGCATCAGGGGTGTTTGAATAATCACATTTCAGTCTGGGTGGGGGAGGGAATGTTAGGGGGTATCAGGTGATCATACATGTCGCAACATAAGTCTTATGGTGAACTGACTGGTTATCTCATTGATAAGTCTGGGGAGGGGCACTTGCCTGGTGTGGGAGTACGTATCAATGGCGGTACCACGATCACATGACGATGTCGGTTACCAGGATTAGGGGTCTGTCAATCACCACAGTTCATAAATGGCATTTAATTACCAACAAGTCAAAATGACTAGACGAACATTTACATCACACATCCAAAATTAGGTATCATATGTTTAATGGATATGTAAAGAGCGATATGAATTTATAGCTTTTCAAAATACGTAACGTTTTCTCACGTTTTTATAATATTTCTTCTGATTATAAATGTATGTCATATTTTACAATTTGTACGTGAACTTAATATTATATTTAACTGTTTTTTTTAAATTTCTGCTAGAAATCTGAACAAAAACAATTTTTATATGTTGACATAAAAGATTGGAAAACACTCTACGTGAAATTATGTTTTAAAAGTTCTGTGGGGTTTTGACTGGATATTCATCAAAAACAGTTTTCATTTCATTACAACAGAAGTTTCAGTTTGAAAATTTGAATTCCATTGAAACTATGTCACACTTTCTTTTTGTTCAGTGGAGAATAAACTCATACTAAGCTAAACTACTGTATGTATGTATATATAAATACTAAGGGTAGATTTGTGGTCTACCCGTAATATTTCACTACAAACCACAAACTCGGTCAACCACCGTGTGATTCAAGTATGATACACATAATACACAACAGGAAACCAAAAAGTGGAGAGTTACACATACCCGTATAGATAAATTATTTCTACTTTGTTTACTGTAGTGTTTCCATGCATGAAAACAAATTACTCAAACGTTTGATAATTTTCAGCGCTATTTTAATTCCTGTGTATTTTTCGTATAGACTCCTGAAAGCATGCGATCTTTATTGCTATGATTAAATCTCAATTAATTACTAATTAATTTAATTATTAGACTTGGTCTTGTACATATTTTGTAAATATCTATTTGATTTTTTGGTTATTGTTTTCATGCTAAATGTCATTCTTTATGTAATCTTAAATTTTGGAGGAAATAAAGATAATAAAATTAGCTTTTCAATATGATTTCTTGATGTGTCGATGTGATGTTGGTTGTGCGGAGTTTGGTGATAAAATGTTCCGGTGGTAGAGTCCAGCGAAGTAGTGAAATCAGAAATCAGCAGTAGTCATGGCCAGATGGTGTTAGGCGGAAAACTATTACCATTATTTGATCCTTTTGTCATTCAACAATAAATGTTTCAATTCATATTCAGGGGGGTGTAAGATACCATCACTTCCGGGAAACCACAAAAAAGTATCACATAATTATCTCAAGCAATTCGCTATGACTAACAATGAGTAAACGGAAATAGTATAGTAATCTCTAACTAAAAGGTATGTTATCTTGTGCGGCGTTAATAGACACATCATCATTTTTGTACAACGGTCAAGGCAAAATAAATAGCCTCGAACCACAACGATTACTCATTGTAAACATATACATGTATAGGGAAAATCTGGTGGTTTTACGACAAGACACATAATTTTCTTTGCTGTCAAACCACCAGACTTTAGTCACCAACGGATGAAAGTCGGAGGAAATTTGTAGTCCTGGCATGATTTTGTGAGATTTTCGTTGTCTTTGTCAATGACTCCTTCTTTGGTGCCATAAATATGTGTTTAAAAAAGTTCTTCATCATACAACAACAGGACTGCTTACAAATTAATCAATATATGGAATATTAATAGGAAACACGTGGGATGATCATATTTCTTCCATGTGCCATTTTCTTTTTTCTTCTGAAAGATAAATCAAATTCGAATGCATACCAGAATAAATCTGTTGAACGAGAGAGGAAAGTATTTTCAAATGGAAGTAGAAATCACGGACCATCAATTGGTGTGTCAACATAATTAATATGATACTGTCACATATTATGGGTAACAGAAAAGCAACCGAAATAACTTACAAAATCAACTCTTAATTTTACTACCGTTGTTAGTAGTTTGCCAACGAACGCAATAAACATTTTTTGAATTCCCAAGCTAGGTCAGCAAAGAGAAAACTTTATCGAACCAATACTTACATTGAAGATAACAATTGAAATCACAAGCATAAATATTGAATGTATCAAGTAGTTAAAATCCTTAACGGTGGCCTCAAGAATGCCATTCTCGTGTCTCTTATATATATAATTATATACCTGTAGGTATTGATCATGATAGTAACAACGAGGAAAGTGCCTTCGTACCGAACTTGAACGCTGTGCAAAGGACAGAGATATTTTTGTCTTTTGGGACACAAATATAATAGAGCCAATTGGTGGATATTCAGAAAAAGTCAAATCAATCACCTAATGCCAAACATTTGTATAATTAATTAATGTTTAAATCTTCAAATGAGATGACGATGATGACGACAATGACGTTGACGATGATGCTGTTGTTGCTGACAATGATGTGTTGGTAGAAGAGGAGGAAATTCAACATGGATATCAAGTAGAAAAGATATCTAAACCTGGTTGAGAAAGTAAAAAAAAATATTATAACCTCATATAAGAAGCTATATCAGAAGCGAGAGAATTCTTCATCTTATGAATTCACGATGAAAAGTTGAATAACATTACCCGCTTCACCGACATCAAAGAAGTGGAAACAATAGTCCAGACGGGCGATACGTAAAAGTGAGAAACGATCCCGGACCGGATCAGGGCGTTCATGTATCTACGCACGTAATAAACTTATAAGGGCTGGTAATTGTATAGGGATAAACACACGATAACACGCCAAATAAATAGATTTTACAGACATTTTTTATGTTATGTTGTTTTTCGTCAGAAATATTATATCTATTATAATTCTAACTAAGTAATGATAGCATACCTCGTTCCCTACGTCTATACAGGATAAACCGATATTTACTTGTGTCGTACGCCGTGCGAAATGAATTTAAAATGTGCACCTGCACAACTTAGCCAGTTGTGAACAAAATAAAAAAACTTAAGTGGAACATATGTTTGTAGTTTTCGGCCGAATGCATCGTGGTTGATATCAAGTTTCTTCAACACTAATGAAATGACTAGAAGGCTTCTATTGGGCGAGTCTTTGAGGTGAAATTAGATTTATGCATTCCCATTTTAACCCACAAAACAAAATGACCTCTATTACCATTGAATTTCCGGCGCATTTTGTTCTTGATATTGTATTTTGATATTTTAATTTACCCATAAAATGATTTACCGCATATTATGAATGAATGCAAATGTTGAATTGAAAAGTGTTACACAGAAACATAGACAAAGTGTAGTATGCAGTTTCTCTTTTTCAACGTCGTAAAATGTATTGTTTTAGTACATTAATCGTGATTTGACAATGGTCATTGTTTCATTCTCACAGTCAGTGCAGTATGTAGAATAATTGCTGTTAGTCCCGACAAAGGCAGACAAAATTAGAGTGTTTTTGATAACTACTCCCGAAATAGTTACAGGTTCGTGATTATGGCATGCTCATAATATTTGTGCTACAACAATTGATCAGTTAGTTGCTATCAGGGCAGGATACCTTCATCTGCCAACCCCACATGTCGTAAACACAGTTTTATCTCATTTAGATTTATTTCCTTATCCACACAAACAATTATTCAAATGGAGATTACATTATCTGCATAGTTCAACACTTATACAGTTGTAGGCCTACATACATGTGAAGCTTTTGCTTTTATTATTTGAAAAAACAACACTACTTCTTTACAGATTACACTGGCCTATAAGGATTAAAACAGGTTTTTGTGATTTTAGGAGATCACATCTGCTATTTAAAGCAACAAGCGTAATGCTAAGTAATCATTTACATTTCGCTTGTAGTTACGAACATTTTCACACCTGTTTTGGGAAATATTTGCCATAGAGCTGTTTCCCCGCCATGTTTATTTTCTTGTATACGGCTTAGTCCAGGTAACAATTTTAAGTGTCTCACACCTTCATTAACTAAGCAGTGTGTTTTTGTAGTATTTTGAGCATTCCTTGGCGTAGAATTCGTATAATCTCCACGTGATTATTCTACTTAATTACATCCCATTGAGACTTTAAAAAACAATACCACAAAGAATTCACACTTTTACAAACTAAGACTCTTGTTTGTCTACGTAGATAATGATCTTTAACGGCCATTTTGGATTTTGTCTTTAAAAGAATGTGTTCTTACCACACAATGAGGTTTACAATGTTTGTTTTGAAAACACTATAAGGAGGTTGAACCCGAATTTAATCCTTCCCCACCCCCTAATTTACCGAAGAATGTGAGAAATACGACTAATTCCAAACTTTATACACCAACTCTATATCAATAAGTTTGATTAACTCTTTTTATGACGTTTAGAGCAGGACTTTCCCGTGTGGTTTATTACATGAACAATGATAATTGGGTCTGTTCTGACCGCACACGATGATGGAACAACTCAAAGAGATTAGGAAGGATTATTGAAAACCGCTTTGAGAGCCAACATGTTTTGTTTGGGACGTGAAAAAATGCTACCTTTGGCGTTTTCGGTCTCATCAATTTTGTTTTACTGTGCATAGTCATCTTCGCACTCCGGAATTTGTTATAAAATTGTTCGGTCTGTTCACACCTTTATTATATAGACTTTTGTTATCGCTAGTAAATTGTAGAGGACCATTGTATTTGTTTAAATTGATGTCAGCAAGACTATTTTGTACCGTAGGCAATAAATGTACATATATAAATCTTACTAATTGTGACCCCTTGAGGAATTTCGTTCTACAAATATCCCACCAACAAATTAAAGAAAACAAATTAATTTTACACAAAAGACGCAAAAATATGGGTCAGCAATTCTGTCGTGAGATTGGATCGTAAGGCCTTGAGTGAACACTTAGAAAGATTCGGGCTCAAAGAATTCAAGCTTAGAGCATTACTTTAATTTTCAATTATGTGTTGAAAGATTGGTGTCATAATAATATCAAGGTTATCTATTGTGCTAGTTGCGTAATACTTAATACCGAGAGATATTTCAGTAAAGTACCATACACAGGCGCATGGGAATCATGATTTTAAGCAATCATACTGCACTTGTTAATGTACATGGAATTTTTATCCGCGAGCAGTTGGTCAGGAGATACCGATAAAAAGAAGAGCTTACCCTACGTAACAAATGACGATACTATAGTAAACGCCTATCGATATACCACCACATTGACGTCCAATGATATTTTGTCGGTATAACGAGAGTGTCAGTAGTATCGAAATTTAATATGGTCAATAATGCTATCTATTAACTGGAAGAATTGTGAGGATCCTGCATGTGTTTTTTCGAATGTTATTTTTTTAATGTTAATTGAAATATTTGTAATTATTGCATCCAATAAGTTTGATAACTAAAGGAATACAACTGAAATTGAAAAAAAAAATATAATAATAATAACCTGATCAACATGTTTGTCGATCGTTTTGATTTCTTTATACATGTATGCCAATTCAGAAAATATAATAAACAATATCATTAATGATTTACAAGTCCCTGTGCGCTGATGCTGCCTTTCGCGTGATTATGTCACATTTATTAACCAATTTTATTCCAGTGAAATGAATCCTTTCATGGCATTTAATGCCAGGTTTCAGACCGAAGTACGTCCGTAACAAAAGCAGGTAATGTGTGATTCAACTGCTTTCTGACATGGAAAAGTCGAGGTTTTATAATTGTACAAATTATGACCTAGTTCGATCTGATAATCTTCACCACCTCGTCACGCACACCCGTCGAAATTCGCGCTATTGTTATTTTCGTAAGCGAGTCAGTTGTGAAAAAATAGTATAAAACAGACCCCACAACTCTCTCATACGTGGAAAAGATAACTTACTGATGTCATACATAGAAATGAAAGAAAAGAAAAAAAATAGAACACACTCTTAACGGCATAATATAATTTACCAATACAAACGCTTATGTATATAATCCATGGATACTCGAGGTATGAGGCTTTTTTTATCCATAATACACCAACAAAACAGCTGTCATATCCCTTTGTGTATGTCTATGGGTGTAAATAATGATAAGTCGTATCGTTTAAGTGATGAAAGGTTCCACTAATTTACTGTGACCTTATATTAGGCTTTTATTTCCAATCGGATGCTTTGACTATATCTGGAGATCAGTCGATATCGAGTATACACTTACAAGTTATAGAAAAATGAATGGAAAGATTAGTCTGAAAATAAACAAAAAGATGTCGGAAAGATAGGTATAATATATATATATATATATATATATAAAGAAAATAAAGGTCAATTTTTTTAGAACATCAATATTAACCAAGTTGGCATGTCTAGAAGACGTAGCGACATTTCGTTACCTTGGGGCATTGTTGGGGGAAATACCAGTTGAGGAACATGAACGGAGAAGTAGAGGAGAAAACACAAGAGTAAGCTGCAATGCTAGAAAGAGAAAAGACCAACAGGAAAATAAAGAACAGACTGAGAGGTTTAAGGAAGATGATTAAAACGAATTATTATGAAGAGGTGAGATGTGCCATAGAAAGTATCAACAAAGAGAAAACAGAGGTTGATATCTGGAATGGAGGAAGGTAACATAGGAAGGTTTGTAAAACTGGGAAAACAGCAGTACCAGGAAAAGGAAAGAGGTTGATGACCAAAGGGCACTTGGAGAGAACTGTACAGGATGGATGTATGCATGGATAGATGTATACATGGAGGAAAACTGGAGGAGAACTGTACACAGACATGGATAGATGTATACTTGGAGGAGAACTGTAAACAGGCATGGATGGATGTCCACTTGGAGGAGAACTGTACACAGGCATGGATAGATGTCCACTTGGAGGAGAACTGTACACAGGCATGGATAGATGTATACTTGGAGGAGAACTGTACACAGGCATGGATAGATGTCCACTTGGAGGAGAACTGTACACAGGCATGGATAGATGTCCACTTGGAGGAGAACTGTACACTGGCATGGATAGATGTATACTTGGAGGAGAACTGTACACAGACATGGATAGATGTCCACTTGAAGTTCTATGTGAGGGGAAGCAGAAGCCGGAGCTAGTGATAGGACCTGGTCGTCTCCATATGTGTCGACATAGTGGACAAACACAATAGTATTAGGATAGTAAGTATATATGATTGGATTCATCTATGGTAATTTTTGTTACCTCAATAGTCGATTTTGTTCGATGCTAACTGAGTTATTAATTTAAGAAAAAAAAATCTTGCCAACTCTGCATTGATGCGTGTGGACGCAGTACTCTTGCATGAGTACGAAATAGTTTCTGTTTCTTCTTTGTCAGAAATGATCCCTCCATTATCGGAGCAGCCTTGCCGCAGCTAGGTTATAATTGATATAAATGTTAAATGAGAAGGCCTATTATAATGCATGTACTTCGATGATATATGTTAGTGGGCTTGTTTTAGGGGTTTCATGTCAATCGTACGAAACCACGATCAAACAAGGATGTGGACAAACCTGAAGACGGAAAAAATCCTAGACAGTTGGAACAGTACAAGTAAAAAGAAAGATTCAAGACCAACGAATTGCTATTGGAATATAAAGGTATGTAACCTTTAAATCAACAACACGGGACTTTGGAGGACTGTCCTTTATGACAAAAGAATGTTAAATCATCAGGGAACGGTTTCAGCTCGAGATTTGTTTATTTGATGTTTACTTTTAAGTTGACCTGATGAGGGAGGTTTAGCGAGGACAATTAAATGTCGGTAGCTGTTGGTGTATGTAACGAAGCCATTACAAGTGCCCTGTATGTGAACCATGACTTTACTTCAGCCTCCGGTCCTACCTACCTGGTATTTATACATGTTTACAAGTGCTAAACATCCTATATTGGCCTTATAGATTGTATACAATAATAGAAATCGAGGTTCGGTTACAATTAATGACACGGTATGGGGGTGACGAGAGGTTTATGTACCACCGGACACCGAGAAGGAGGGCGTGAATGGCCATCTGTCCGACCATTGCTTTTATCCTCTTGGTCAATACGCCGGGACACAAATTGTCCCCTTGTTGGCGATGAAGGGAACACAATACCGCGGTCCCTTTGATCTCCCAGGTATCAACGTATCTGTTCCCATGGCGATGTAGATATAATCCAATTTGTGACAAAACAGAGCAATTTTTCGGTAGCCGGATGGAGATTAATGTAAGAGTACTGAAAGGATAAAGATCGGCAGTTTCAGATTAGTCCTGTTCAAATGTTCGTTATCCAAATTGACCTTAGACCAGATTTTCATACTAAAGACTATTAAAGTGTAGACAAATGGATATGTGATCATCAAATTTACATACTTGTATACAGATATCATTTGTGTGGAAACAAAACCTATAATGTGAGCATTAAGTCTCAGGATTACAATAAACAGAAAAGGTACATTTTACTTATTTTATAACATCCATAATTCAGACATACTAAGTTGTATTCCATTGCTCTCATGTAGACACTGTCGCGTACCTGTAGAAGTACACAAAGGCTTTAAAGTACTGAAGCATAGATATTATAATAAGCAAACATTCTTATATATGTGTGGCAGTTAATATTTGGGAATACGCTATAGTAATTGACGTATCGTATGGTAAAGCAGCCCTCTTTGGCTCTATTGGCGAGGGTTAGGCAATCTAGACTAGCTTCTCGTATACCTTCTTGAAAGAGTGTCCTCCCAAAGATAAGCAATGCTAAGGTATATGAAGGTAGATAGGTGGGGAGGGATGACGTCTATCTACATGAATACATGTCGGGAAGAGTTGTGTATACCAAAGATAAGCAATGCTGAGATGTACCCCTGGTAGTACCACCTGTTCACCTTCAGTGGAGGTCTTGCGCTTACACCCCTCTCATTGGTAATATAATACATATTAAGAAATTCGAATCCTAGTAATACATTTCATTTCGATATAATCTTTAAACGGCCACCTTATACACAGAAACAATGTTTCCTCTGAGTAACATCAGTCACATATACAGAGCTTGGGTATCACCCTGTCTAACTTTACCGTCCGCTTTGACCCCTGGTCAACCTTTTGTGCTCAGGTTAGCAACTTAGTTTCTTAATCGATAAATCCAAGGTCTCTGGGTAGAGTTACATTTATATATTTTAATGAGGTTCGTCATAGCATGTTTTTTCCGTTTCTGCTCCCAAAAATAGCCATTACGGATGCTAATACGACTTATACTATGGCGGATTAGGGCGCCATGCCTTCAGCCGTGTATATTTAAAGGACGTATCACGCAACTGTGATGTTAAAGATTATAGATTTATCGAGATTTAAACTGATTGTTTGTCATCCGATCTTGACTAATACAATTCTGTCATCCCACCGCTGCCACCAATTTAATACATCGTTACTTCTTTCCAACCCACGATTCATGCATATATGTATCTTTACAACTTGCAAACAAGGCAAATGTCCTGCGTTTAATCGAGGAAGAATCTATTTTGAGGGGAGGGGTTAAATCTATAGCTGGCGTGATATGTTGATATCATACATGCATGAACTACACTCACCCACGCGATCGAATACGTTTGTTCTTCTTCATCAAAGTGTTACAGATCCAACTTTGATAGACATTTATTTGTATGTGTATCTGGTGTAAGTATCACCTGTCAATCAATTGTCCATTAACGCTCGACACACACACACAAGTAATCTAGTTCAATAAAACACATATTTCTAATTGGCTAGAGACTTGATTAATTCAACTGTGAGTGGTTTACTATTTCTAATTACGACTGGATGCAATATGAAAATACAATAGTAATCGATCACAGGATTTATTACTGACATTAAGTTAATCTAGCTGGCTCTTAGCAAGGTGGAACATTAGTGTCCTACTTATTTGTTAAACAATTAAAGTCACTGTTAACTCCTACATAGATCATGATACGGACAATAATTATTAGTATTGTTATTTGTCAGAACTAATGGTTGTGATATCGTTAAATTTCTTTTTCTTAAAATGTCGTACTCTCACTTCATCCAGCGCCTTACTGATTCTTTTAACTCTCAACTGACAAAACAAATCGAGTGATAAGTGCAACGTAACATAGTGTAATCACCCATGGGACTGCCATGATGCAATTAGACAATAGTCAACAAGATATGAATTTGTTCTCTAACTCAAAATAAAATGTAATTTTAAGCAAGCAAGTTAAAAAATGCATGATAGTTCATCTCCATAATCTCCATTGATGAATGTTTGAGTTGTTTATTTTGTCCTTTTGCAGAAGTATCGGGATTGATTTTGACTTGCGGTAATAACTGTTGAGTTATTGGTATCGTTCGATATTGTATTTCCATTTCGACGAAATCAAAATTAATTTTTTATTTAAGCTTTCAGAAGAAGCTGCAGCAATATGCGACGAGCACCGATATACGCTATGGTGTTATTCTCTCTATTTACTCTGTGCTTACCGAAAGTTTAAAAAGGGAAAGTTTTGATTGACAGTGAAAGCACTCTTAAACTATCTTGATTTTTTCCTGATTATTTACTATAGGTGGATAATGTTTGGGTCCTATATATCAGTATGTATACATGATTTTTCCACGAGGAAGGTGTGACCGGCACCTCGATATCTTATAACCTTATCAGGAATATGTTGTTATCAGATATTTACGAAGACGCTCTCACATTGGCAGATTATATTATTTATATCTATATTTTTTCTAAGGCGGGAGAGCAAAGCTTGACGTAGTTTACCTTCTGGTAGGGATGTCTAGTAGGCCATCTCGACTGGTTACGTAATTCACAAACATCTAAATTTGCATTAGAGATAAAATAAACAGAGTGTTTAAGCCAGATGAATCACCACAAACAAGCCTCGATTTGATTGACGTTTGTTAAGTATCATCGCGTGCTGTCTGTTGGGAATTATTAATTAATCTTTATACGCTAATTTGACAAATCACCTTGCTGCCATCCATTCAGTCTACAACTCGATGTTTGATATATGATTATGTTTGTTTAACCGAGAAGGCAGAGAAATAATCAGGTAGGTTATCAAATGGATATAAAATAGTTCACTAGCGCATCACGTCGACGCCTTAAATTATTGACGAATCATGACGATAGATACATCAATGCCAATGGTGAAGTAGTCAGGTTGTCGAAAAATAAAATCTGATATATTTGTCCTTGTTATTAGTATGTATAAAAAAGGAAGCTGACTATTCGAATATGATTTCAAATACTTTGAGTGAAAATATGTTGACATAATGTTAGCAAGTTGATGATAAAAAATATCTAGAGCCAGGCTAAACAAATACGTTCTCCACTTGTGCTGAACACAAAAGACTTCTTCAAAATATAGGCCTACTTCACAGAACGGAATCCATATCTTCCTAAAGCTTGTCTGTTTTTGACCGAAAACTACACGAACTCTGTTGCCGACAAACATTTTCAAGACTTTGTCTATAGACAGCTGACAATTTTCTTAGTGTCTCATGCATCGCGTGCTTATACTCGCTCGCGCGTGTCGGCTAATTATTTTCGTTGGTCTACTTTACATGTTAGAATGATTGATCGAGTTTTGCTCAATGTAATACGGAGCTTAAGATGAAGTATAGTTCGGTAACGAATCTTTAGATATGTAAGTGTACCTGATTTTTGTGTGCAAGAATATATACTTCCTTTGGCGAGGTATCAAATACAATTTGATAACAATGTATCGCCAAATACGAATACGTGACGCTGAGAAAGTTTCGCGTGGAAGAGAAAGTCGTTAGTTATAAGAAATGTTTACAAAACTGTCGGACTGTTGAACTCTTTTACAAAGAATAGGGCATTAATTCTTCAAAGAATTTCTTTCGGTTCTGTCTGTATTTCATTTGACATTCCTGCTGGGGAAAGTCATTATTTTCATCTCAGCTTACAATGGCTTATGTGATTCTGACAAGCCACAGTCGACTGCCAGAAAAGTGGCCAAACGAAATCTCGGTTCCATATATACATCGCATTTCAAATGAAGCGAGGCTTAATGGGAATTCCCTGTAACAAATTCATGTTTTGATCTCCAGCAGTTCTTCTCATAGAACTTAAAATAACATAGAAATATCAATATTACTGTATCATAAAATATTGTTGAAATGAACAACAACTGTCTAAGAAATAAAACAATTCCAATTTAATACGTTTTAAGATATTTCAAATTTGCTGTACACAAATAAATGACTTTAAATTGTTGACCATCTATTTATCAACCTAACAGAGCTGACACTCCACCGGTCCTGTTTTTCGGACGCCCAGGTACTTGAATGCGTTGAGCCCAAGAGACCTATGTTTGTAAACATAACAAAAATAAGATCGTTCTGTAAATCGTTTCTTGATTAAATCTAAGCACATCTTATACACCGCTATTAACAACACGGTGGTCCACCTCTTCTGTTACGTCACAACTCCAAATGCTGTCAGATTTATTTTTAGAGCTGAAAAACATTTCTTTGATACGACGTTTTGTTACCAACAACAATTGCAAGCCAACATGTAAAGAGTGAAAGAAACAGAAGAGCATATTAGGAATTTAACCGTGTATTCAAAAAGAATATGGATGATCCTCATCAGATCAAGTCAATCCTCATCAGATCAAGTCAATCCTCATCAGATCAAGACAATCCAAACAAACACGTTCTGAAAATAAGATCTGAATGATGAAAGGTAATTAAGACGAAATACAGTATTTTCTTGCAATTTATAATTTGGTCTGACAGTAAGAATGTGGTCTACAAGAAGGACGTTGAAACAAAGAATTATACTCAAAACGGCTTTAAACGATTACGTGCGTTTCTCAACATTTCCAAACATTTGGAGTGGGTACATTTTGGCCTTTTGTTGATTTATCATTCTTGTGATGAAGGGTTAGGGTATAATCCACCCCAACAGAGACTAACAAATTGTTAAGGTTTCATCAACATCCCAAGTGTTCAACATAGATCAATATGCAACGCAGCAATAGTCCTGGCGAATCACAAAAAGAATAGGTAATGTTCTTTTGCTAAAATGACCGCATACAATTTTTCTCCCTATGTAAAATATAGATTCGCGGGCGAAATTTTTGAAATGAAGGTTTTAATGATTTGGCTACTTGATTATTTTTTTATTATTTTCTGTTTTTAATATTTTTTCTTATCAGTTTAGAATTATAATTTCGACCACTATCATTTCTGTATATTCTTAGCTTGTTACATTTTTTTGTAGTTATTCTATCCAGATGAGTTAGAAATGATCATAAGGTACTAATAGCTAAGTACGTGTGTACTTAAGGATACTGTTTATGATTGCGTTTTGCCTCCATATAATAGTGGAACAGTAGGTAAGTGAGAAGCATTATTCGAAATTACCTTACATGTATATTTCTTTATACTCAATCTTCTGTTTTACTTATTAATAACTCCATGCTCATTTCTCATTCAGCCATCAATTATTCGTTACTGTCATTATTTTGTTTTATATCTCATCTATTTTAACATTGCAGATGAGTGTTTAGAGATAGATCTTTATCTGAGTGTAAGATTTTTTCAGAAGATAACGTATTGAAGAAACAGACTCTTAGTTTTAAAGCAAGAAATTACGAATCCTTTTGGACTGCAGTATGCAGGTTTTGTTTGGTATAAGAATAAACAGAAAACTCAAGTGTTTACGCACATAATATTTCCTACTGCCCTTTGTGGTTTTGTTCTTACAAAATTCAGACGATTGAAAGCCCTGAAATAACTAATACTATTATTGTGAAATTTAAGTCTTCTTTCATCTATTAACCCATTTTGATTAAATTTAACAATTAAGTAGAGAAAAATCGAAGAAAAAATTAAAATTAATAAATTATATAGGAAAAATAAAGAATACTAATACTCTTCTTGTCTTGTTGGTTTTGTTGATAGTACAATGTATATGATTTGGATCATTTGTCTGTCTATTACGTCAGAGTCCTCATTGTTTTGTTAATTTTCGTGTCTTGCCAACACATGTTCTATACATGCTCTGCTTTAAAAATAAGTTCTACGCGTAATTACGCATTGTAGTTTTGACTTAAATTAGGTCATCTTGAACAGCTGACGGAAGTTATTATGAATAAAATTCTAAAATATGGAAATAGTTTCCTTATTCTGTAGATTACATGAACTTAAAATAACCACAATGTTATAGAAATCATCACTACATGTACATGTAATTTATTCGTTTAAATAAGTAAAAATCGAACACTGTCAAATCACAAATTGCCCGTGTTAGAATATAGTTAAATTTAGATAAAAATAAATCCATAGATGTAACTATGTTCAGACATGTTTAATAGGACAAATAACGCTGTGCTAATGGAAATTGCTCCGTACATGGAAAAAAGTGCTGACTAAATGCAACGTCATAGAGAACATGCAATAATCCGGTTTGATAAGCTATTTGTCTTATCGAGAGGATGTGTTCGCGCCGATCATAAAACCACAAAGAACAACAAATGTATCGTTTCCGAAACAAGGCGGGTCGGATATACAACAAAACCTGAGGTTTCATCAACTCATATGTCACAAAAAGGACCTCACTTCAATGTACACTCTTGTCATTTCATCACGTCATGATATCAAACAAGATCGGTAGAGAGATGTCGTCTGCCCGTCGTTTGAGGGCCGTGCGCACCAGTGCACGCAACATGATTGCCATGTCAACACAACCATTGGCGCATTGCGGATTGGCAGAGGGGGCATGTGACCATCGGAAAGGTCGTCGCAATCTATTATTAACAGGGACGTAATCTTCTCACAGTCACAATAGTAGTGTATTGTCTTAATTACAGGGTTGTTAGATAATTAATGATTGGTGATTGCTTGGCGAGCTTGTCGCGAGACTACTAATAGTTATCATCTCTGTCACTCAAACGACGCCCGATGCCTATGTTATCTGCTTCATGTATTGTTTAATGTCAACTTCAATAGATGTATTCATGTTTTCTTGATTAGACTTTTCCGTGATGTGAATTACATATTCATTCATGTTTATAATGTAATCTTATTTGAAGTCGATCTTTAAAAGATATTAATAGCGATTTGTTTGTGTTTTTAAAGTACATATCTATTCCGAGAGAAGAAAAGATATAAGTATCTGCTTGTAATATAAGATTATCAATCACAGCGCTGTCACCAGTTACGCCAGAATTTCTAAAAGATAAATAATGATTTTGTACTATTGTATCCATATTGTTAACTAACCTAATTTTCCATGAATAAGAAATGTATTTGTCGGTCATATGTCAAAGTCTACATTCTGCTCCGTGATCGTTGGTTATTATACTTAATGACAGTGTACGGTTATGGTGTCTATTTTGTTGCATTTCGTGGAGATAAGTACTTATGATAGAAACTCTATCATGTTTTCATGAATGGTACTAATTATTATTTGAATTAAAGTATACCTTAACGTTACAACTATGACTTTGCAGGAATTGCTTCCTTTACGTTAAGTTGAAATGTACTTTTTAGACTGTTGTTTGCATGCGGATGTTACATTGTAGGATGTATCTGATGTCATTATCACATCAACAGTAAGGGTTATATGGAATGACGAGGTGATCTCTGTTGGAGGAATCATAAGCATAAGAGTAAGGACAGGTATTACAATGCGGACCTTAAATAATTTGTTACTCTTCATCGTCAACCAGTCTTTGGTGTAAGATGAAAACATCATCAAACGCTCGCAGTACGACAATGCGGACACAATTGATGTTAAAACTTTAAATCATGTATTAAAACTAGGTTGATGTATGCTTAAGTTATTATAAGGTTCAAAGTCAGTGTGCATAGATAATTCGAAAGTAAGTCGGGAATCATGTAATTACACCGATCTGGAAATTAACCGAGATTTGGTGAACCCAGGTCCAGAGTCCACCCGCCCTGCCTAGGTAAGAGATATTCGGGGTGTACGTTTCGCCCGTGGGGTTGATTGACGATGCTAAAGATGAAAGTGATGACCTGTATGTAAACTTGATTCCGCCGTTGTCCGATATAACCCCGTCAGACGTTCTACCCGAGTTGGTCGCGGTGTCGGTGACAGTGGCGCCGAATGCTATGTCCAATGTCGTCTGCTCACGACACCTTCCGGAAGTACACCTATGTTGATGACGTTGAACTGTGAATTGTTTTGTTTGGGAGTTACTTCAGACAGGTCCTGGTCAAACACAAGTCATACACATCACCGGGGCTCATCTTTATACAATGAAAAGGCGTCCTTCAACTGCACACTAACAATTTTAACTGAAATGACGGAAGCAGCTCACCTATCAACCCACTAAAATAGGCTTATTCAAGATTGAAGCTTGATAAAACAATATGGCAGCAAAAGGGTGTTAACAAATTATGAGATAATGAATGCAGTAAAATAATAACATATATACATTGTGTATATATATATATATATATATATATACACACATTGATTAGGAAATGATTGAATAAAAATGTGACTTATTGTTAAATAATTTCTAATTATTTTGTTTGTAACATGAGATGACATTGACGTATTAGGTCTAAATTAGCAATGCATATTTCACAGAAATCAAGGAAGCGGTTTTTGTATCCTGCTTACGTTAAAATTTGTCGTCAATTATAAAACCACAACTAGGCGGAACAAAGAATTGTACTTAAAATTTCACAAAAAAAAAAGTTTCGGGCGGATGATCCTGTTAGATTCTATTTATAGAGTTCTGAAAAAGCATGTTAGTGACGCCACGTTGGTTCATTAGGGGTGTGAACAACCTTTAACAAACGCAAAGGAAATAGCAAGGTGTATGTTTCAACAAGCCCAGTTTTGCGTCTGTTTCAGGTCAAGCAGGGTCATTGGGCACATTCGTACACTCCGCTCTATGCACCTCACTCCAGCGTCATGTTGGCGTCTTTCTGCTTACAAAAGTTCCTCATCCCGTCCGTAGAATCATTACTTTGATATCAAATCGTTTTCAGGTTAGCGTGACACTGGTATCTAAATTCTTGTCATAAGGTGGTGTCGTCTGCGCGTACTTCTTTGTAGTGGCCCATCACGCGATCTAGCAATAATGGCGAACGAAGTGACTTACAATGTCCGGGTTGCACAAGAATATTGCACTTGGAACCAGTTTAAATTTTACCATAAACTTCAGACTATTCAACGTGTCAATGAAGCCTATATATAAATAATAACACAAGATAAAAAATCTTTAGCAAACTTGCGGAGTGGCATCCAAAACTTTATTTCAATTACATATATTTGGCTAAATGGATAAATGAACGCTATAATTTTGGATGTTGCTTAATTTTCATTGTCAGATATAATCAATACCATCCGCAACATAAGCAGGCCTATACTGTACCGATTTTGATTTGTTAATTTGATACTGGACGCGTTACACTCACGGGAACCATCAAAATTTGACAATTACATTGGTCTACCTGATGTACTATCTTTAACTGGGGGCTGTTCGATTACGATAACACAGACAACGGATGATAAACAAACGACATGCTTTTGTGACCTCAGAACTAAATTTATCGATAAATATTTTATGTCAATATTTCCATTAAGAAAGACATAAAGCAAAACACCCTTGAACACAAACCGTAATCTCAAAAGAGATTTCACTATCAGCTATATCTGTATCATTTAACCAAGGAAGACAAATCGTCAGGTCTGATATTACACTTTAATCACAGACAGTTAGGTTTCCGATACGATTGTTTAATGAGACAAATAAATCCGACACAATAGAGAAATCGAGATATAACGATGGATAGGACTCGGATAGAATCCGGGTTATATAAGTAATCCAACGGCCAAAATCATAGATCAAAGATGGCCGCTGATCTTTATCGATCGGAAACTCGACATTCGGGAAGCCTCGGGACATTGTCTGAACCGAACCGTCTGGGCCGGTGTGAAAGTAATTTGTCCGGTAGTTAAATTACAGTTATAAGCTTTTGTCTGCCACCATACTACAGTACATGTGACACTGGAATGGTGTAATAACATACCGAATACGCTTTAAGGCTTGTTATATGTTTACTAAATATAAAAGGTCAATTTATAAAATGATATTTGTTTTCGCTTTTCTCATTTTTATTTTGACGAACTGTTTGATCTAAAATAAATAAACTTAACTCAGTTATTTTAGATCGATCTAGTATTATTTCCGCCAATAATAACCACAAATGAATTATATTGAAATTTTGCTGTGTGTAGTATTTTAAAATGGTTTCCCGCAAACAAAGGTCACGCCTTTATGATTGACAGACACGATCACGTGTAATAATGGTCAACATTATATTGACTGAACCACAACACAATACCGACCCAAGACTACCATACTTAGATAATCCTGCTGATTCACCAGGGAAGGTTGATGTGGTTTGTGCTCCAAGATTTTCCGACGACAGAACTGTCAATATGATATACTCTCTGGGTTGTAAGCGTTCCTGCGGAGATAAAATATAGGGCATTAATCAGGTTAATGTGTGGCATCATCTACCTGTGACATATAATGCACTATCAGTCTAAATAAGTTCCATAAATTACTGGTCAAATACGTCTTATTCTTATCATGCGTAACAAAACCAGTGGGACTAAGAACTCACCAGCTATTTGAAACTAGTCTGTATAATGCACATTTCGTCTTTCTGAGACTTACCATTGATGTCAAAATCAAAGTTTGTAGGTAAAACTCTGGCTCACAAAAATATATTAAGTATAATGACAACATCCTGATTACTGACAAAGTCTGTTGAAAAATACGTTTTGATAAGAAGATATTTATGACGTGGATGTATTGCACAAGTTGTTAAATGATTATCAAATCATACTTTTGCGGAAAAAATGACACCCCTGTCATCTGTTTTTGCTAGTTTTTATAATTCTTTCTGTTTGTGCTATAGGAATACTTAAATAATTAAAATTGTCTTCCGTATAGTAGTATTAGCATCTATGCGTAAAATTATGAGTCTCTGGTTCTTTATTTCTTATTAAGCGAAATATATTTTTTCTTGTGATTATGCTTGCTAAGTCTGGTACATTCACGCTAAATGAACATTTTCATTATTGCCATTGATTCAAATTCATTTGTCGAATTATACATTATTATCTGGTGTATAAATGTTGTTATCACTCTGGTTTTCGCTCACTCATTTTTATCACATGGTTCTAACATTATTATACTATTTATAAGTTCCTTAACAAACTATATTCTGTTTACACTTTTTCTACGTCGATCGGTTTTTTCACTTTAGATGGAAAAATATGATTTCGTGAGAATTTATTTATTTTTAACAGCCGTTCCCTTAGCAAGATGGAGAAATGATATATTCTACAAAACGGGTTGTCTTTTGTGTAATAAGACATATCTAACTATGCATTGCACTAGTAAACGTATTCACTAAACTAGTACTATCTTGTGTATTTATATTTGTGACATTAGATGTTGACTCACTTATGTGAAATTTGTGGAATCTTCTGCAGCATTGACCTTCTAGGATTAGGTTTTCACATTTGAACCTGGATTAGACTTTATTTGATGCAAGGGAACGATTTAGTTCCCGTCAATCACCCATGAGTCCCGCAAGGACAAAACAGTTACACTACACTCTAATATCATGTTCTACTTTGAAGGTTTGAATTAAGGTTAATGAAACCTACGGGGAATGTTTTTCTAATTGACACCTTAATCTCCCCCAGGGATATTTATTACCTTGTTACGTTATTTTTCCATGCATTAAGAAGCAAGATTAGTGCCATGCTTTATGAAATACTTGTGATTCCTTGCTGACTTGTATTTGAGATAATGCACAAACTGTAATTTAATATAGCTTGACATTACAAATGAACGTTTACTCTCCCGGAACCTATGGGTATATATATATTTCATTGTTCTTAATTTGTGAATTTCAGGATATACCCTTTGTTTACATATGTTTGCTGATGTGAATTCCTAGCTACAACATTTTTTTATTCATCCATGTATGTTCATGTATATATGTATTTGCATTTGTTAATTGTATTTTAGCCATAATTAGATTTATATTACAGCACTTATGTACCGGAACGTGTTTCTTGCATTAGATTGTAATCCTTATTTTCCTCATTTTATAATCTTTGCAGGTTTCGGTTTTGATTAAATCTACAATGTTATTTTTGAGCATAACGATTGAATGGTGTTCCTAACATTACTGACGTGGCTTCAAAAGTTCAAAGCATCTTTATCGAATCATGGAAGATATTGCATCCTCTATTTGGGTTCGATCGTTCGATCGCATAGTCTTGTCACTAGATATGATGGTCAATAAACGTTATAAAGCAGATTGTTTCTCTTGTGAATATAAATCTGATCGCGAAAGTAAAAATTTAGCCACGACTTTGTCTCATGCACCGTGACAAAAATTAGGTGAGCTGACCACTTTTGTTGGGGTCACGTTAAAATGGTTATCAGGACATATCAGTAATATATAAATTACATGTCAACACAGATAGAAAATGTCCGATGGATATTTGACCACTGGAATGTGATCTTTTTCTCACTCTTTTATCACATTCCCCCTAAGGCAAGATTTTTCTAAAAGTAAAAATATAAACTTCCTTTTAAACTGTCAAATCTACAATGTACAACTCAATTACGACATGTAAACGGCTCAATCTTAACTGTGACAATTAATAGCTGGTAAAATTGACACAAGAACACCTGTATATTAGTCATATCAATATTTAACGGACGATATTTGTATACCTGTACATACTTACCAGGTGAAGGTATGTACCACAGGCATAGCCAATATACGGATGACTGAATTTGATAAATTACATTGTTTGGAATTTTTCATCATCATTTTTTTGTTTCTTGTGTATTGGCTCTATGTGTGTGTTAGTTTTATAGATGATGAATTAAGATGAATTGTGTTTACTTTAATACAAATATGAATATACAGGTATGTTGTGTTATAATTGTAGTGGACCCCACAGGTCCCTTTAAAGCCGTGTGTTGGTGTATCAAAGCTATCACCATACCTCTTGTCTCGCCTTTAATCTATACTGCCCGGTAAGACCATAGACTTACATGTTAGATAATGTATTAAGTCTATATTCAGTAAAAGAATGAGTCATCAAAGCGGTCAGTTTACATTAATGTATCCAAATTAGAATGTTTCATTCTGGGATGACATTAAAAGAAAATAAATATTAAAAAGTATCTGTATTTATTTGAAATGAAAAAAAAAACAACTACGTAGGGATCTTACTTAAAAACGTAAAGACAATTTCATTAGCGGTACCTTTGGGTTACTGCTAACTTTAATTTTTTTTCTTTTACTTGTTTTATTGTATGCGTTATATGGTATATCATTTTAAACTATAGACCTAGTTTATGTGTCAAGATAAAAAAAACCAGTGGACTGCTATGGAAACTTGATAAATCTCACTGTTGGACGGACTTCTTTGTCCTAAATAAAATAAGGAGACGTATTTCATAAAGTGACATTTTTTTGTTTTACTGCTAGTCTATGGTGCATGTATCAAACCCTTTTTATGAATGGACTATAATGTTGTATATTTACTCTTTAAATCTGAAAATCTTCGAACCATAATGCAGGTAAATAGATGTTGCTGATAAGACCTTTCGGGTCTTCTTGTGGGTTTTCATTCAATAGAGGTGACACAATCCTATATTTACTGATGCCAAATAACATCTCGCAGTAAAATGTGGCATTAAAATTTGACATGTTCCCAATTATCCTTTCAATAATTGACACATTTTGTTGTCCATTCTTCACAGCAAAGTTGTGAGACTGTAATTGCCTGGGAAACGTTAGGGTTTCGGAGGTATGTATTGAGTAAACTGTACGATGTAATGAGATAAACGTATTGGGTTTATTCTTCTCACCTCTCACACATTTCTACCTTATTGTGAGGATTACCGGGGTGTTCTTTAGTATTACAGCCTAATCCCTTGAGGGGATTTCCACGTGTTAGGGGTCCACAGCGACAGATAGTGGACCCGGGTTCGTCATAATCAATGAGTATTAGAGCTGATCAAGAGGAATATAGGCCGATAAAACGATCATGATTCACGCTTAAGTACCGTTGTAATAGTCACATACTGGCCTTTTCGTAACGTCGAGCGGGACGAATCTCCGTCTCATCATAAAAAGATATTCTACGGATCCTCTCATGGTTTGTTTATTGTCGTTCTGTCCTACTTAAATGCGTGTAAACATCGGTCAGTAACCTCTGCTCCTCTCAATAGTTTTATTCAAAATGAAAATAAATCATTTTGTTAATATTACAGATACTAATTGTGGTATTTCATGACAATTTTTCTGATATTTACAACGACAGACTGTTCTCAGCTCGTTTGCTGCTTTCCAAGATCAAATTGTTTTTAATACTGTCTAGGGTTCAGTAACGCGATCATTATCCATTGATATTTCTTATCTTCTCATGTTGGCAATTCATGAACATAGGATACACAATGAGCCCATAAATACAAAGTTATATAATGTCTCACACAAGTTATTTCATTCAAGTGAGTGTTTTACAAGTAAATGATAAGACATGTCATATTTCCGTTTTATTAGAAATAATAGACTGCTTTACAAAATAAAATGAAATTGCAATTCGATTGGCACATTCGAATCGAACCCAGCTAGAATCTACTTGATTCTATTGGTTTGTGATTGTCGTTGCATCAGCCATTCAGAAACGACGCTACTAACGAAGATAAGATATATTTTAAGATGATAACATCATTGTTTAAGCCAATGGAAATGTTTGTTACAAGTAAGATCGATTTATCAGAATATATACCACAAACTTGCTTTATAAACTATGTTGTTTATGTTTTTAAAGTTAAAATTTGGAGACATGTCAATCAACGCACAACTACAAATTGTGTTTTTGAAAAAAATTGTCAACTATATGACACGCATTTATCAATATTTTTAAATCGACTGGCGTTCAAGGACAGTCTTATATCAGATATATGCTTACATCTCGACTTAGTTGTTGGATCGCGATTGTCCTGAAGGAGGGACCAAGTTTATCTCAAGAATCCTGTGAAGTGTCGCGGGAGGCTGAATAAATAATCAGATATGGACTGAAATGTGAATCCTATTATGTTCTCCATTAACGATACGACCCGGAGTAGATGTCGTTATCACGTCGGTCAAAGGGGAGAGCTTCACAGTGACGTCACATGAGAGATAGCCTTTTGACCTCGTGTGTTCGAGATTAAAACGTACCATGGTGTTTTATCACGAGGTCGCGTGTGACTTTCCAAAGCCGAGCCATGTGTCAAATTTATCCCTTTATGATATGACATGATCAACATTCAATTTCCTTATTATGCAATCGATTCACCAAGGATTAATAAGTGAGATCCTTGGATTTACTATATTTGCCAGAAAATTTGAAATTAAGTCATCATCATGATTTCGATTGCAAAACACCAATATAGTCTTCATCAACTTGTAAAAAGTTGTTATCTATCTGTAAATTAATAATGTCAAAGGTCATTCATGTGCTGCGCGAGAATTGTTTTATGTGATTTTAAAGCTTACTCAACAACTGCAGTAGTTCCATAGGACTAATACACTGTTTTTTACGTTTGTAATAATAAATGTAGTTTCGATTTGAATATGTGTGTACCCATATTGAGCGATATGACATGCAATAAAAGGATATCTGCGTTTTAAATGAACTATATTGCAACTCGAAACATTTAACCATTCTATATTCTGATCGATTCAAATGATTACACCACCGTCGACAATTGATGCGCTCTCGTGTAAGATATGGACATGCATATATTTTCACGGGTATTACATCAGAGTTTGATCGCTAAATCATTCATATGCACGATTCTTTCATCTCCCAGGGAATTTACAATATGTTGTTCCACACCTACGTCTGTTTAATATATTACATGCAAAGAAGAATAAACTTCAGTGCAATTCACTATCCTAGGCCAAAGTATGAGGCATTTTCGTGCACCGTGTGAATTTGAGTAGGGAAAGTCACACATTACATTTGTTACATAAGAGCTTTTATTATATTTAGAGTGAGGAGAGATATATAGAATACTTATATAGCACTTAAACAAAATATCCAAAACGCACGACCCTTGTATTCAACTAAATATATAAGGATAAGCTGAGAACGACTACAATACCTGTCGGCACACCTTGATGGAGGTAAATATCTCCCTATATATTAATCTAGGTTATATTTACCTGACGTGATCTTTGCAATGACGTCACTTTTTGCAATCGTAAACAACAAACAAGACAACAAAACAACGCCTGTATCTATTTCATGTCCGCTATTGTTGTTCAGATCTTGACAGCAAATATGAATGGTGTACATGTCGTGTATTGCAAAACTCTAGATTATCTCGCTGGGAATGGATGTTAACTAGTAAACTTAGGACTAAAGTCGTGTTAGCTTCACGAACAACGTAAATATATTTACATATTCTTCTTCCCTTGCGTTTTATGTTTGAATATCATCTACTTAATATATTTAGTCATTCTTCTACATGCATAAGCTATAAACTATCTTCATTCGTAAAATATTTCTACAGAGATAACACAACTGGCATTTGTCGGCTAAGATAACCAACCTTTACCCCAGTATGCAATATTTCACACTTCCTTAGACATCCGATAATAATATTTTGATGTATTTCATTTAAATGCCGTGATCTTTTGAAAACACCCTATTAATATTTCATATATAATCATTGTTGTTTTGAACAAAAATCTGTCTGTTTTTATGCCGAAGGGAACTGAGTACAGCATTTTAGGAATACCCTGTGAAATTTTTACAATATAGGTCAACTGTACTGGTCAAGTTTGACAAGTGACCACCGGCGTTCTTGGCCATTAATGTTTTGTAATATGTTTGCGTGGGAAGGAAGACAGTTGTTTACATCGGTAGACTCCGGATATCGTTAAATGCCATTACTGAAATTCTAACTTTTTGACGTAGACAGAGTTCATCCTTTTCACGATGTATACATATATTTTTGATAGTATCGCAACATTCGCTATGAATGGGAACCAACCCCTCAACCTTCTCTTCACAATAGATCAGACATATCGTATGTCTGCAGAGGATTATCAACCATCTATCTACCTATGTACACCCAAGGACGGGCATTAAAACTTCTATTATGAATGACTTCTGTTTAAATATTTCAACCAATTTTCTCAAGGAATCTCCTTCCGTATACAAGACACAAACCTTACCAAATTTAGCCTGAAATTATTTTTACACATAAATTGCCTAACATTAAACAAATAACCAAATTAAAACTGACAATGCTTTTTCTTCATAGAAATGTATTCATAAATAATATGGAAAGTAGTGGTATAGATCTCCAGATACAGCGTGGCTTTGTCAACATGATAATATGAGATAATGAATCGAGTCATCAATTCATTCATTCATCCGCTCAGCTTCAAAGGAACGGCATCACTACCTGTCGTATTGGGGTCATCTTAAGATGGCCTAAGCCTCATCATCTTAGCCGCGTATCTTGTGCATATTGATCCATTGTTTCTTACAATCTTAAGACATAGTTGTCCTTATTTCTTATATGTGTACGTAATATACTATCAAATCTCAATAAATGTAAGTTTCGTCTGTAAATATATCACTGAATATATATTCAATAAAAGAAATCTGTAAGATTTGAATCAATCTAACAAGTATGAAACACAAATACGTTGTAAGTTTTGAATCTATATTTCATATCATTTTATTTTCCTACTTAAAAAAATCGGTTTATTTTGCATAAGTGTATTAGAAAATCTGAATGAATTTTACATTTGATATCCTGAGCGAATTTCGATAGTATTTGAAAGTATAGTGATAATTTTCTTTGAAAACAAAACAATTACACAATTCTTTCTTTCTGATAATAAAGATCCGATGTTTGTTTTCCAAACCTTGGAAACCCCTTCATTGTGATACAGTATTGTTAACTTTATGCCAATGCCACTTACCTGTCACAAATACATAATGTGAAATTAAACACAAAAAACATGACAATGCAAGCCTATTAACACGATACATATATATTAAATATGACAATTTACATATGAGCGTGTCCCAGATGTACAAATTAAACCTAACACCTACAGACAATGACAATCACACCTGCCCGCACTTCCTTAATAACCTATGTAATTGTACATTTTACATGTGACGTCACTATTGCGTTTTCAGATTATTTTACAAAGTGTGAAGTGTGGTTAGACAATTGGATGTACGTCATTGGTACAAAATTTTGTTTTCAAAACAACCAACACAATTACTGTCATTGATCTGTGAGATAATGAAACAGGTAAAAAGGAAGGATTACGCGATAGGTATCTTGTCATTCTTTTTCAATATACTGATTGATTTTACTGATTTTACTTCAATTCATTGACGATTTTATAAAATAACAAACACGTTATGTCTGCTATCGGTCACGTCAGCATGATGTACATATAAACACAATAGACTCCAGTATGACCAACCTAGCGATAATAATAACATCGAAGCTAATAGGGACGACTTCTTTCCATTTGTTAATTTCCAACCTCTGGATTGTAGCATCCCTCCTGTCCTGTATAAGTTGGTATGGTGTTCTATGGTTTATTTAGATAATCATGACTATCCTTAAAGATGTAGACTAACTGACAATGAAAAATTCTACACAGTTTTGAAAGATGCAGGTTGAAGAAAGCGTGTAAAGTTATGATGCCCTTTAGGATACAATGTAAGACCTGACACATAAGTTTAATATTGTTACTTTATCTAGATTTGTTCTATATATGTCCATATACACTTAATCTTCAGGGGTGTCTGGTTCTGCTGCCCTTATACTTTTAAGCAATAGTTTGGATTGTGATTAACTTATCTGTGTTCCATATTCATAACATTTTTTTAATCGGTCTTAGTTACCGAGCATATAAAATTGAGAGTTTTACCTTTGCTTTTAATCTAGCACACAGGAGGTAATAAATTGAAATCGGATTGGTCAGCTATAAAGTATGGAATATTTTCCCGACAAAATAAAATTGGACAAGGTGTTTATTAAACACTTTCAGTAATGACATTTTTTCTTCAAACTGGACGTAAACAACTTTTCGATAAATCTAAATTATTAATCAGTGTTATATCTTTTAAATCCAAACAGCATGTTTGACAAGTTAATTAGGCAATATTTTCCTTTCAAAAGGTGGTAAACATGTCAGCAGAAATGAAAAACGTGATATTTTAAACGATACAAAACATTAAAATCTAGTAAACTGTCGAAAATTTCTCTCGTCAATTATCGTCAACAATTATAGGTGTGATGTTAAATCAAACCAGTGACCTCTGGTTCCATCGCCAGATAGAAAGCTTTTAAGTGAAACTGTCATGGACCATTGGAGTCATAGCACGAATCAAAGACCGTAACAGGGTAAGTTAGTACACGTGCTTGTCAATACGCATCTCTAATCAACCGCAACCGCAAAACATTCTACTAGACCCGAGGGGTTCCAAATACACACCTGGTAAGATATGAAATAGAATTTTACAATTTAGGGGTAATCTATGACGTTGTTACCTGGGAATGTCAAATGTATTTCAATTAATGTCTTTCTTACAAGGACCAATTCTAAGATTGTATCACGTCGACACAAAGCCACTGGTGACGCACATATTGAAAATAATGACGGTAAATGGTACAAGCTAACAGTCCATAAAATGAAGCTATCAGAAACCACACTATTTAACCACAAAGTTCTCCAAACTTATCAACACTTTGATCACACGTAAATGCCCTTTTTTCTACCGTATGATTCAGAAAGTCAGTTATATTTATTTAATTTTTATATTGATAAATCAAATGGACGTACGAAAGTTCAAGCAAGAATGAAAATACGTTAAATTGTAAATACACTGTCATTAAACTTTAACACATACTGACTTATCTGTAGCTTTTAAAATAATCGTAAAACTACCAGTAATGGTTAAAATAAAATTGTATTTAAGTTCAGGTCGAAAAAAAATATAAGGAAATTTTGTTTAAATTTAGGTTGAATGATATATTTAGGTTGAAATGTGATATTGTTTTATGCAATAAACTATTTATAACTGGCAATGTGATTGGCTTGTGGTTTTTTTCTAATTGTATCGACTCGGAGCTTAAATATTTGAAGTGATTTACATGTACATTAGTAATATTTTTTCTGATTGAGAGAATTATTATTTTTTTTATTCTTATGAATGAAATTTGTCAAACCTGAAAAGTCATAAATGAATATTAGCCACATTATAGAAGAAAATTTTAATGCAATACACATCATGTTGGACTTACCAGTGAAGTGGTTGATAATCTTATTACAATAGAGGTCGAGGAAGGGAATGAATATTAGATCAAATTCTGGATGGAAATTTGTAATAATCCAATCATTATTTCTATTTTTGATATCTTCTGTATTCTATTTCAATATACCGTCAAACATGTGTGTATTTTAATCGCCTCACTTTTCAGCTAATGTAAATCGATATCCTAAAACGACAAAGGGCACCGACGCAATAATGAAACTATAACTCAAAAATCAAAACACTAAAATCGATCAAACAGCGGAATACTGAATCTAAGTATAGACCCCAGTATTGCAAACTTGAAACTCGCGAAAAATACAAGGACCCCGTATCTCAAACTCGTGCATGGAATATGCGCTCTACTAATACTTTTTTTTCAAAACTCAATCGACTTTTAAAAGCAAAAATGATGATCTTGTAAGCTTTCTTGTGATTAAAAAAATAGGAAAATAAAAAAAATATTGGAATGTCACATTATCAATAAATTGCATATCACAAATACCTTAAAATACATTAATAAGGATGGGGAAAATAGCCAGTAATATATTGTCTATGGGAAATGTCAGTCATTAAAATGTTTTAAATGAGTAGACCCTGACGTTCCTAAAGAGTAAGAGTAAGCACTATCTATCTCATTTAAGATCGAGATAAAATCTCGATCGATTCACAATTTCAAATACAGGGTGATAATTAAGCAATAAATCACAGTTTTGAAAGATGATAAAAAAATGAAAAAAAATATATACCATACTGAAATACCCTCAAAAAGGTGGAAAATAAACATAGGAAGTGGGGAAAGAGACAAATCAAAACTAAAAAATAGCAATGAAAATGAAACAGAAATAATAATATCGTCTTTCACGGTAATACCTATATATCGTGATAAGACCTAATACCCAATATCATACCCTGTAATTAGGATGAAGAAGACATCACAGTGGCTCATTTTGTTTAGAATATCAGAATGGTTGACTTTTCAGTGCAATCTTTTCACTTTATTTGTTCGTATATATAGTTAGTTGTGTTGGCAAATTCAACCATCATTTCAATAACCGAAAGAAGAACTTTGATGTTTCAGGTTTCATATTTACACAACTCCAGTGATCAAGCGTCATCGACTACAAGGTAGTCCTGTAAGACAAATTTAAAAAGTGAGAAAAGGTTAAACTGATGTGTCTTTGAGATAACAGATAGTACACACCGATTTGGTGATAGAGTTTCCTCCAACAACTGACCGTGCAACAGTTCTGGAATGTAATATGTTGTAGTATTATAAACAAAGACCAGTAAAACACTTCTGCGTTTTCCTATTGCAGTTACTGTCGACTGATGTAGTATATAAAATACTATTGTGATGGAAAGTGAAAACTTTATGTTTTTCATTACAACAGTAAAGGTATTGATTTTAAGAGACATCTCTGAAATGTTCTTACGTTTTAGTATAGCATGTCTTTTGTTAAATATTATTATTAGTATGACAACTACATTAGAGTTAAACTTGACACGTGTTTTTGTTGATTTTGACGAATTAAAAGTTCAATGATCAAGTGTTTGGGGCAGTATAATTCCAATCAAAGACAAACATTCGTTTGATTTTTTTCTGTTTAAATTGTGGTTTTATTATGACGATCATGTATTTATTGTACACAAGGCACCAGATTAAAAACGTACTTTTGAAACCTAAACTGCACCATATTGATGTTTTGTCCTTGTAGGATTTGTCGGGGATGCTAAGGACAACACAGCATTTTATGGTAGGGAGGCCGAAACTTGTAACTACAGTGAGTATTCCGGTAATGGCTGTAGCAACAGTTAGGACCGTCACTATTACCATTGCTATCAATATCACAAGCTCGTTAGCGCTAACTTCCTCGTCCCGGGGTCAAAGTTCATACCAATTAAAACGTTATTTTATCGCCAAACGAATTATTTAATGATATCGGATGTCATAGGTCAAAATCTTAATATGGCATTTCACAATAATGTGAAAATCATGGTTATGTAATTATAGATATGTTTAATGTCAATGTTATAATTGTCTAAACTATCATTGCTATCATATTAATTTTATTGCTGTGTGTATTTTAGACATTTTGATATGGTAATAGAGCCGTGTTCATGAAAATACCGTAGTCAGTTATTTATGAGTACCTTATACATCTGAATGGATAATATGTTTTCGTTTGTGTATAACGGCTGTGATAGTAACCCCTAGAATATCGAGGATGATTGCGAATAGAACCATGTTAGTATATCCGGTTGGTTTTTTTTTTACTACTTTGGATTCATATTTCGACCCGTCAACAATCCCAGAGCCATAGCATGTTAATTTTCTGATTTGTGTATACAATTCAGTAACGTTTTTAGTGTCCTGAAAATTTCGCGCCTAGACAATTGTAAATCCAATCATGTCCTCATTTTTTCGTGTTTTTATCATCAATGAGTAGCCACACGAAACAGCTGTGAAATATAGAGTTATTCGCGTGGTCATACCACAGGCGTTTGACATTTCTCTCTCTTTATATCTGTAATACTGATATATATATAGAGAGAAAAAAAGTCTCTTGGGCCAAACGCCTGTCGTCATACACTATCGCAACTGTTTTACAACCTATTTAGCGTGATAACCTGTTTGTGTAAGATCGAATGTAAGAACGTAAGAATGTTTTATATCATGATATTTTTGCCTGTTTCTAGAATTTCTAGAATATTGAAACCATTAATATCGTTTGCCTTGATTCAAACAACTTTTGTTTTATCTCTCCCTTGCTTCAAGCTTAGACAACTCTCATCTCTGACGAGTCCTAGACAGACGAGACAGGTAAATAACACTATATCAATGGTACTTTTAGACATGTTCTTTTTTTCAAATTCAGCATACATTTGAATCTACATGCGGATGTAACTCATGTTTGGGATCTTCTACGTAGGTAAGTGAATCGGTAAACTTCAAAGACACTTCTTATGGTGATGATTTAATATATCTTGAATATGAAGATAAATGACATGTAACTTGTAATTTACCAAAATAAAACCAATCTGATTTATTCTCAGTAAGATTGTGGTATTCAGGATCACTTATATATAGACAAATATAATTTCATTTACATGATTTATACGTGTTATGGCCAAGTTTTGTCTATGGCGTGACCAGCTAAATGCCAGCTATGCACATTTCAATATGCAAACCTGTGTCGGTTTCCAGACGAGGAGAGTAGAGGCAAGCAGAGGCTTTGACCCACAGGGCTCACATGTCCATCAAATTATTAATAAAATTCAACACATTAAAAATAGTTGCTATATTAGGAACCTGAGCCGAGCAGTACACTAAAGCCCTATAACATCAACACCTGTCAGGATACTTTTTATCTGACTTGATATTGTAAATGGTATGAATCATAAACTAATGTCATGAATATTTCAAAGACAGCCAAAAACGACCGTTTGTCTTCTAATGTGTCTAAATATGTCTCAGTTTCAATGTGAATTGTGTTGAGCTAATGATGTTAGGCCTAAAGCCCCGAGTCACGTACATAAAGGGCACCTGTCAAAAGATCTAACTGCTTATATAAAATGTACATCTGGTTTTAGTCACTATATCAGTCTGTAAGTTTCAAAAGGAGGACAGTCTAAATAAAGTAAATTGAGGGGCAACGTCTTGGCATAACTTGTCAATCACAACTCCAGTACATAAGCTTGCCGTCCTCCCACGAACACTATACAGCTCTATAGAGTCCTTTGATAATGAACTTGGTGGCAAAGTAAATGTATACATTTGTCTGACATTACTGTTTATACTTTTTATATACTGATATATGTAAAGATGGGGGCATTATTATACATACATACAATTGGATGATGGTGTGTGATATGACGAAGTATATTGAAATACGATAAAATTAAAATAGTTACATCGAAATAATTTTACATTTTGATATAGAACTGTAATTCATATTGTTATGTGTTATTTTGAAAAAAAAAAATGGAATAATAAGTATGTGTTGATTTAAACGCATGTCGTTACACAAATTGTAAATTATTTAATATACAAACTATGTTTATTAGCAAATTAATCTTTGATCAATATTACTCTCCCAAACCCAATATAATAGATATTGTGTATATATGCAATTAATTTTTATATCTTCTTGTCAATAATATTTCCTCTGGCCCTCATATCCCACCCAAGAAAAATATTTTAATCTTTTCCCTGCGTGATGAAATTCCTCCACAACATTTTACATTTTCGACTGGTATTTACCTGGAATCAATAATCCATGTGAGAAGATCAGGAGGGGGTTGCCTCTTGGTGAATCATTGTTTGTAATGAATCGCGTTACTGGGTAATCTTAATGAAATCCAAAATTCAGCTTCTATCGTTCATGTAAAACAAACAAGTCCCCACAATTAGTCTTTCATTGTACGAAAAATATCACCCTTCTCTGTTTATGTTTTACTAGCCGGATTCCTTTTGATGAAAAATGCAAACGTTCACAAATAGATTATGAGTGATGCCATGAGGAAAATAATAAATACTATAACACAAATGGAACACCAAATACTAAACGGTTTCGTTACATTTTTGTGTCTTCACGATATATTTGCTGGTTTAAGATGCCCCGGAAGATTTAATTTTTTTTCATTTGAAACAATTTTATTTGCTTTTGCCACATATATAACAGTTGTACAGAGACAGATTACAAAATACATCATTTTCTCACTAAGAAGATAAAATTGGGCTTGTTTATTTTGTGTAGATGGTACATATAAAGCTTCCACACTTCTTCTATGGAAGGCGTGATAACTCTGACAACGCAATGAGAACAACGTTATCTGAGGTAGGTTGCTTCGTTCAATTGTTAACTTCGCAGTTTTTAAAGTTGATTATTTAAATGCTTATCCTCATTAAAAAACAATACAACGCACTGTTCCGCTTATCTTTTATTCAGCGACACAAAGACACTAATTTATCCAGCTGCCGATCAAGAAAGAAAAGTGTTTTAACTTTCTCCAAATAGTTAATAAACGGTTAAATATCCTATAAATCGCTAATTTAGTGAAAACGTCTTTTTTAATTTAGTTTTTTATCGATATTTATTTTTGTGTGGGACATCACTGACAAGTCTGTGTGAAGGGCTGGTGACTAACGATATCAGTCTATACAAGTCATTACATTATGTACACCAGGTCTTGTTTAAGATAAAGAAACACCCTGGTGATTCTTTTTACGATGCCTTTTTTTTATAAAAAAAGGAAAAATATAACTGCTCCCGAGTTTCCCAATTAATGGTAATAACCCCTTACCACCAAGGGTGAGCAGATATAGACTACGTAACACATGTTGTCTCTATGGTAAAACCAAACTGTTGTATGTAAACAATGATTTATAATTAAAGTACATTGTATGATCAACTGGTCAATGAACATCTTAAATGCTGTATGTTTTTGGTGGTATTGGTTATCAATTACAATTTAGAATGGCAGAGATGAGTTTTACGATGCATTTTGTTGAATTTGCGAGCGACGAAGGCGCGAGATTTTGTTTTTTTGGGGGTCCGAGGGTCCCCCGGGAAAAAAATACGATTTAGAATGGCTGAGATGAGTTTTACGATGTATCTTGATGAATTTGTAAGCACCGAAGGCGTGAGATTTTGATATTTGGGAGGTCCCAGGTTACCCTGAAAGACGTTCTATGCATACATTTACATTTGGTAACAATTCTATGTTGAAATACCATGGGATTTTGCATCTATAAGGAATTAGTCATTCGTTATCGTCAAAGATGGAACAGCCATTTGAACAGCCGTTTTCCATGGTCGCTGACACGACAAATTGTGATGTCACAATGATAATGTCGTCATGATGAGCGATTGAAGTTCATAGTCTATATGACTGCCAATTGTGTTTGCTAAGGTTATATAGTGGAACTGCAGTGAAACTGTAAATATTTAAGCATTGAACGTCTTTCATTTGGCATTCATAGCCAAAATGAATGCAAACTGGACAGAGGCAAATTCCATGAAGCGCGCTAAATAGAATTGCAAAACCCATCAATCAAAAAGTCCTTAAAATATTATGATGGTACTTTTGAACATCAAAATTTTTGAAGCTTATTCTAACTGTCGCTAAAAGAGCTTTTCATAGACATAAATCATTACTAGTAGATATGTTAACTAAAATGTAACCTACATTAGCATCTATAATTTGTCAATGGAATTTTTTTAGATATCTCATAGCTGTGCAATTTCGACTTTGTAACAGTCAACATGAGATCGGTAAGCCATCTTTGAATGACCTTATACTGTAAATGGTGAAAATGAATTTTCTGTCACTGTAAAGAAATTAACGAACAAAATAATATTTAAAGATGCTCCACCGCTGACAAATGGTATTTTTTCACTTTCAAAAACAGGAGCAGACGATTTCGTATCTTTCTTCAGTTACAAAAGTTACTTACTTTACACCATTACCAACACTGAAAAGTTTGAGCTTCTTTTTTTACTTCAAGTTAAAAATATGAAAAATAATTAATTGCATCCCGAAAAAATTCCGTGTCACTATATCCTATATGGAAGGAAGTACTGATTGCGCACGCACCAAAGGCGAAATAAATTATTTTATATTATTTTTTGTGTTAATTAGACATATATATACATGATCAAACACCAATTTTTGTTCAACTGATGAATATCATTTATGCTTTGTCGGCGGTGGAGCATCTTTAACATTAATTCAATCATTATTACGTGTAACGTTAAAGAACAATGTAGATTATCATTATGGTTTTTATCGATTTTTTTTTATCTAGACCCAATTTTAAATTTAGATCCCTACTTCATTTATACAGATTTTACGTAGAAGATATGAATCTGCACACTATGGTATAGATACAAATTGAAAATATGCTTAATTAATTACTGGTTTGTATAGTCGGACCCATGTGACTTTAAATACTGATAAGCGGCCTAAGGGAAATAACTCCCATACTATCAATGTGATTAAAAAAATACTTCCGGTTGTAGATTGTAAACATGGGGGAGGCAGCACCAACTATACCTGTCCTATCTAGGCCGACAATGGATCCCACTCGGGACTTCATCAGTCCAGAGCGATACCTACAGTCTCTCGGTAGGAATATAGCATCACATATGATTGTAATATAATATGTACTCGGCATACATCACAACTACATGGTCCCTACTGTAACAGTACATTACTACACTCACATGTAACTAATCTGTGTACTGTAACTAGTGTACTGTAGGCTATACTCAGTAACGTAAATGTTTTTATCGTCAGTAGGTTGACAGTTACCAAATCAATTGCTCCATTTGTTCTGATTGATTCATTGATAATTAGAGCAAAACAAATGTGTAATTATTCAAATACAAATATATCAGCACAAGAAATACACCTGTATACTGTATGTATTACACATAGAAGGCGCAGGTATGTTTGGCTGGGCGATTGGGTGCCGTAGATCGTGAGTTCGAGGCCCGGATAGGGCACGAGTCAATAAATTGTCATGCTTTGTTAAATTGTGTTTCTTTGATATTTAATATTTACTAAACACAATGTGTTGTTGATCCAAAGATTTAATTTGACAATTTCCACAGTGATCATGTCAGCATATCGAACCGACTATAACTTCGTCATAGAAACATCCTTTTTTGGGGATGTGGATGTGGCGCAGTGGTAGAAGGCGCAGGTATGTTTGGCTAGGCGATTTGGTGTCTCGTAGATCGTGAGTTCGAGGCCCGTATAGGGCACGTGTTATGCTTTGTTAAATTGTGTTTCTTTGATATTTATTACACATACATGTATATATAAGTCAAGAGCAGTTCGTGAAATGTTTCGCATGAGCACAGGTACCTGGCTTGTTTTTTGTAAATGACACTGGAGTTGAAAGTTTGGACCTTATGAACTAGCCAGGTTTTTGATCATGAGGTACGATATACCTGGTTGGCTAAAGTCAACCCAGTTGAGGTCCGCTAATTATCTTACATTAGTGCCTAAATGGCAGCTCCAGGTGGAAGCTACATGTACGCAAGGATTTGTTATAGTCATTCTTTGGATAGTTGCATTAAGTTGTAGAACAATAATAAATAATTATTTGTTAACCACTTAGAAACTGATAATCTGATTTGATGTAACTTTAGGACTTCAATTAGTTATTATTGTTTATGCAAGTACAGATATATCTTAATTTAGAACCAATTGTTTATTTTTTTATGATTATTTTGGTAAAATTTTCAACATATCCTCAATTTCAGAACGTAAACTTAACAAAGTCCAAGGAAAAAAAGACAAAGAGGCAAGTTCCAAAGACATAATAAATTCCCTAAGTAAAGTACGAGATGACCAGATGGTCCAGATGATGTCCGAAACAAGGGTCAGTGGGGACAACCTTGACCAATACCAGGGGTCAGTGTTAAACAAGAACCATAACTCTTCTCAGCTGGAGGAAGTAGTGGCGCTAGTGTACCAAGACTGTTTGGCGAAATCTCATGAATCACAGGAAGTAGTATCGGAGCATGCAGCAGGAAAAAACTCCACAAAAACATGATGAAAGGGAATCTCCTTGAATATTTATAACAAATGTGACTTGAGGGGCTAATTTCCAGTCAAGAAAAACTAAGTCACTAAAGTGCAATATTAACATTCCGTTATGATGTAGGTTTAGATCTGGATTATCATTACTACCCGTGGCCTACAGGTACCCTGGCATCTCATTTCTACAAATGTTTGTCAGTGTCCTGTTGATTTGATCCAGATTTGTAACATCAATTATGGCACCTCATAGAAATAGTAATAAATCTTGGTGGATCAAGAGGTGAATGTAGGAGATATCTACGTATATTTCTACAACTATCCATATCATATGCAGGACTCTGGTTTTGGCGGCCATTGCAAATAAAATGCTACATGTGAAAGCTTGTGTTAAATGCTAAATAGCCTGTTTATGTAAAAGTTGTTCTAGTAAAATCTCTAATTCTCAGATTGTACATTGACCATTCGCCAGGAATGAGTTGTCATGAATTTTGTTTCGAAGGTTGTGCTATTAGATATATATGTATTACATGTATTGTAATATCATGCATGTATTATGTATTGTAGACTGATCACCAGTCTCTAGAATATTAAAAAAAAAAAATCACTAAAATTTGGCTTGATTATTTTTGTCTCTACTACATACATGATTCCCAAGTTTTAAACAAGGGGGAGATAATCTAGTAAAAAAACTCTGCTGAGAAAGTCTTATCAGCAACTTAGGGTCAGGTTGCCAATATATATGTATTGTGTTGCAGTTAAAAGTGAAGATACAATTGAACTGTTTGTTCTTACAAAGTTGAGAGAAAGTTAATTTAAAACTAATTCATGATTGAAATGGTATGTGTTGTTTTCTTTATAGATCAGAGAAAGTCAATAGTATTGTAAAGGGAGATAATCCATATAGAAGTTCAAGATGATCAGTGTCCTTTTCATAGTTAGAACAATGTTAAAGTCTTAAATTTCACTAACAACTTGTCAATTGAATCTTCACAAATTAAACCTGCCATGTTATAAAAGCATTAACATACAAAATAAAAGACAACTAAGTAAAAATATTCATTTCTTTTAATTTTATTTTCATTTTAAGTATGTCAATAAAACATTTTGTTGATAGGTTTAAACTTATTCAAAACAATAATGGCAAACATATATAGAACAAATCTTACAAAAAATGATCATTACTCATATCGTCAACTATGTTCATAGAACAAATCTTAAAAAAAATTATCGTTACTCAAATCGTCAACTATGTTCATGCATATAATACTCTTAATCTTGCACTGTAGAAAATGCAACTAAATGTAAAATATATCATCTCTTTGTGGAGGGATTTTTATGTATACATGTACAAAGTACATATACAGATTATCCAACCTGGAGTGTATTAGGGCTACAACCACCTGAACTAGACACCACAGCTTTGTAAAAATAAGTTCAAGGATTAAATAAAACAATAATACACTATATACATATGAAATGCACTTTCATTATGAATTGAAATCTTGAATGTAGTATGCAAAGTTGTTCATTTAAAATAACATTGAAAAACATGCATGGAAAACAACTGAATCATGAGCAAGCTACAACAATAACAATACACACACTTGCTTATTAAGATAACTCTTGGTCATGACTGTAAACCATGACTGGAAAAGTGGCCAGGTTTTTAATGTTTTTGATGATGGTCAGGTATTTTAAATACCAATTGTTTCAGTTGATGGCTTTTATCCCTTCGTTTTCGAAAGTACATTGTACATAATATGAAACAAAAAAATAAAATACAATGATGTATTTAAACACATTCATGCATCATATCATGGTTTTAGCATTGAAAAAAGGAGTCTAGATCCACAAAATCATCCTTACTCTTCCTTCATATCTGAGGATGTTGTTATGGTGATAAAGTTTGATCTTTTAAATTAGGATAATTGATGTACCAAAAAATCAAATCTTTCCAGCCTCAGTTCTTGAAAGTCAACAATACATAGTTATATAGGTCGCCAAAAGGTCCTGGATGATGTCATTGTAAATATATCAAGACATTTAAAGTTTTGGTTGTATTGATGGTAGAGTCCCGCTCCATGGTATAATGTTATTTGTTGTTTTTAAGTTGTAATATTAAGATAACGGATCACACTAACTGATAACACCAAACTTGTATGTAGTTGTCTGTCTGTAGGTTTCTCCTGGAGCCAGTAAAACTGTGGGGAATTCAGGCTGAAATTGAGGGTACATTTTATTTAAGTTAAACAGATACCAGACATTTAACAAACTTAAAACAAACTTGATTTTAAAGTAAATATTATTTAACAATTCATCTGGATAAAATGTTTAAAATAATACATAAACTGATACTTTTAATATTTCATGTTCCTAATGCTATCAGGGAATGAAACAATAACAACTTTGGTTAACTATTTACACATACATGTTTACTAACAAGAGTTAATCAGTTTATATTCCATTTCAACTTAAAACTGCCCCATATATTACTTAGAGTTCTCTATCGATACTGACCTTGTTAGGGCTGTCTGGATAGTGTTGTGTCTCAAGGCAGAAACCGCTGTATTTCCCGTAGTATTTACCTCCCTTGCCAGTGACATCATTCCAAAAGGCAGTGTAGAACTGCATACCAGGCTCAGTACTGTAGACCTCCACATAGCGACCACTGGATGGCTCTTCAATCCTGGGGAAAATCTCTGTTGGTTACTTTTTACTTTATACTTTTATACATACCATATTCACCATAATTAGTGCCCCCTCCCCTCTCAATGAGAAGGAATACATAAAAGCCCTCCCCACTCCTATAGATTACAACTGTGTGATGCTTATAACAATGTCATTGTACCCTATATTACATTAACTTTAGAGTCTTTCAGATTTGAATCATGCTTTAATTCATGATTATAATGCGTCTCAAAGGAAAAAGGCATATGCATAATTAACTGTAATGCATGTAGTTAATTTGAATACAGAAAGAGTTAAAATATGGAGACACATACAATGTATGTGACATCAAGTCTATAAAACAGTCAAGGTCATGTGACATCATGTCCACAAAACAGTCAAGGTCATGCGACATAATTTCCACACAACAGTCAATGTCATGTGACATCATGGCCACACAACAGCCACGGTCATGTGAAATAATGCCCACAGAACAGCCAAGGTCATGTGACATCATATCCACACAATAGTAAAGCTCATATGAAATCATGTCCACACAACAACTAAGCTCATATGACATCATGTCCACACAACAGTCAAGCTCATATGACATCATGTCCACACAACAACCAAGCTCATATGACATCATGTCCACACAACAGTCAAGCTCATATGAGATCATGGCCACACAACAGCCAAGGTCATGTGACATCATGTCCACACAACAGTCAAGCTCATATGAAATCATGTCCACACAACAACCAAGCTCATATGACATCATGTCCACACAACAGTCAAGCTCATATGAAATCATGTCCACACAACAACCAAGCTCATATGACATCATGTCCACACAACAACCAAGCTCATATGACATCATGTCCACACAACAACCAAGCTCATATGACATCATGTCCACACAACAACCAAGCTCATATGAAATCATGTCCACACAACAACCAAGCTCATATGACATCATGTCCACACAACAGTCAAGCTCATATGAAATCATGTCCACACAACAACCAAGCTCATATGAAATCATGTCCACACAACAACCAAGCTCATATGACATCATGTCCACACAACAGTCAAGCTCATATGAGATCATGGCCACACAACAGCCAAGGTCATGTGACATCATGGCCACACAACAACCAAGGTCATGTGACATCATGGCCACACAACAGCCAAGGTCATGTGAAATAATGACCACACAACAGCTAAGGTTATATGACATCATGTCCACACAACAGTCAAGGTCATATGACATCATGTCCACACAACAGTCAAGGTCATGCGACTTCATGTCCACACAACAGTCAAGGTCATGTGAAGTAATGTTCACACAACAGCCAAGGTCATATGACATAATGTCTACACAACAGCCAAGGTCACATGACATAATGACCAAACAACAGCCAAGGTCATGTGACATTATGTCCACACAGCAGTCAAGGTCATATGACTTTCATATCCACATAATGATCAAGGTTATATGACATCATGTACGCAAAACAGTCAAGGTCATGTGGCAGCATGTACACACAACAGCCAAGGTCACATGACTTTCATGTCCACACAATGATCAAGATCATATGATATCATGTCCACACAACAATCAAGGTCATGTGACATCTTGTCCACATAACAGTCAAGGTCATGTGACATCAGTGTCCACACCACAACTATTACAAATAATTGTTTAATCATTGTATAAATAACTATTAGTTTATCCTAGGCTATTTATAGCTTTAACATTCTACACGGCAATATGTTTTTTGTTTATACATATACACCAAACAAATAATGAGAAAGTTACCTTGCCATATTCTTCACCCAGCCAGTCTTGCCAAAGCAGTAGTTGTGGTCGTACCCGTTACCACCAGGCACCTGATCAATTACTGTGGACAGTCTACGTTTCGTCCTCAAATCCATTACCGTTCCTTTCACAGGAGCGATTACACCTGTAAATATACAGATTCCATCTCATTATCTTGGGTTCTTAAATCTGTACCAATACTGATGTTCGTTTGGCCCTATATAATCCTGTCGGTTGATGGGTCGTTAATTAAATACCATCAAACAAAATCTTGAGCTCGGTATATTAGTAGCATATGCATATTTTTCTAAAAGTAAAAACACATGTCAGTTATCATAAATGTGTTGCCCATTTAGTGGAATTTATTTCATTCCTTACAACCACTCATTTTCTTTTATTTGATTATATGAGATAGGGACAGTAGAAAAATATATAGATCCACTTTATTTTATTTTAACAATTATTGAGGAATGATAATTGGTCACTTATAATTTTGGAATGAACTTATTCCAGCTTCGGAATTAGTAGAATCCAAGTGTGTATTCAGGGTTAAAAGTTAGCTCATCCACACACATCTGTTAGTTAAATTATAGCATTAAATGTTTCCACACAATACACCATGCCCTTCAAGAGTTTAATGACACAGTAAAGAAAGATGGGAGGATGAAGAGAGCTCACCTGTCGGGATTAGGGAGTCGTCCACAGGTGTATATGCGCCAGCATTTACCTGAGCAACATGCTCCAACACATCGCCTGAACCCTAGAATTCATTGTATTAATCAATATTATTGATTTTCCATAGAACATTGTATTACTTTTTATTTCTATTTAAAGTGTTGATCAGTAGATTTCACTTTTGCTGGAGAAATAAATATGCACACTTTTATTATTAAACCTAAAAATCACCAAATTCTTGTTAATGAAGAACCGTTCTGTTAAGATAAGTAGATTGTGATATGAATAAAAATATCATTATATTACTCGTTCTCTCTCAGCAAATAGATTTTCCATTGAGAATTACCACAGCTTCAATGTTGTTTGCAAGATGAGTTGTTCAATAATGTCAGACCTACCTCTCCTTTGAGGTTGAAGTAGGCGTGGTTGGTAAGGTTGATGATGGTAGACTTCGTTGTGGTGGCGCTGTAGTCGATGATCAATTCATTAGAATCCGTAAGTTGATAGGTGACGGTGACAGTTACCTCCCCTGGATAACCTTCCTCCAAATCGGCACTCGCATAGCTCAGAGTCAACTTCCCATCAGATATGCTAGATGCCCAAACACGCTAACAAGAGAAAATCCATAAGTTAAGCATGGAAACCAATGATGAAAGAAGTGAAAAGTTCTGAAAGTTCTTAGATAATTAAAGTCGTATATCACAATGTAACAACAGAATATTGTGGTGTATATAAATCAAAAGGAAAAATTAAACCAACCATAAAATCAGTTTAAACTGGTTTGTAAAAATGTTTTCTTTAATTCAATTTTCACCAAGGGCAATAATCTTGATTTGAATAAAATTTGATAATGATAGATTTTGATATGTGTAAATTGATCAAGGACACAAATAAGATATGTTAATAAGCTTTGGAATACGTACAGTATCTGCTGTCGAAGAACCCAGTTCAAATACTAAATAAATGTATCTAGTTTTAAATGGCTTTTGTGATATATCATCTATGATATCATTTAAATGTTGCCATTTTTACCATGACATTCATCCTACTGATTATATAATGGTGTTGACAATGGAATTCCAAGAAAAAATTGGTTTAATTCAATCTGCATATATACTAGCCCGAGATACTCTGGCCCTGACACCAGACTTAGACATTATGACAGATAGATGTCTGGTTAAGGGCCAGAGCGCAGTAGTACTCGAAAACCTGGAATAAGCCGACACCGTTTGGTATCGGGCCAGGTACTCTCCAATTCAGACTGACCACCGAGAAGCACCACTAACCTTAGTCTATTCAACAAATGAATATCATATCTACCAAAATATAGCAATCCGTCGATATTAAAGATGATTTGCATACCACGAGAAAATGGCGACGACGACGAGGGAAATTTAAAGTTGAGGAAAAGAAACTACTGTGTTGACACAATAGAACGTGCATGCGTGATGAAATGGATGGCTGTGAGTAGATAAATTATTCATTTGTTGAAAAGACCAAGGTAAGTGGCCATTCTCGGTGGTAATATTTTGTAAGTAGTCTGAATCGGAGAGTACCTGGCCCGATACCAAACGGTATCGGCTTATTCCAGGTTTTCGAGTACTACTGCGCTCTGGCCCTAAACCAGACATCTATCTGTCACAATGTCTAAGTCTGGTGTCAGGGCCAGAGTATCTCGGACTACATATATACCTACTTGGCATTAGCTGAATACAAGGATGAGAAAGAAAACATATTTACAAATGAGTTTTGAAAAACCCTTAAACTGTTATATTTCTAATTCCCTATAGATTGTTACCTTGTCAAAACCTTTGATTCCCCCATGAAGAGCGTTGGGTCCATTATTTATGGGAAGAGTGTATGTGACGCCATCAATACTAAATGTTCCATTTGCTATACGGTTAGCATATCGACCAATCAGTGCCCCAAGGTAGGGAGGGTTAGTTTTATAACCTGTGTAATCATAAAGAGATTCAATATTTCAGTTTTCACTAAACCTAATACGTTAGATTTTATTATTTTTTCAAAAATGCCATTTAATGGTCTATACTACTCTCACAGGGCAAACAGGTAATATTTGAAATTAGCTTATTTTATAGCAAATATTGATTATTTTTCAAAGTTTTAAAGAAATTGATCAATAAATACTTAAAATTGAATTTCCTGAAAACACAAATGATTGTTAATTGACAAGTAATAATAGAGTAATAATAGAGTAATAACAGAGTATAACGCTCTTTGAAGAGTCAAACTCTATACATGGAAGAAGAAGAAGAATAAATATTTGATTTCAATCATCAATTATATATACTATAATAACACAAAACAAAATTTTAAAATCTTATTAGAGATATGCCACTAATATATGTCAATAATTTATAAACCAACACCTTGACAGGCTATCTGTATTCCATATTATATGATTCTGAATGAAGTACCTTCCATGCTGTCGAAGCCCAGCACAATATCACCAAGCTCCCCCTGGTTGTCTGGAACCAGAACCTCTGTAATGATACCTCCATAGCTAATGATCCGCACTCTCACATTATTGTTGTTAGTCAATGTATACCTGTTGGAGTTATAGAATGGAATGGTGATAAATTCTCAACATTTAATTGAATAGTAAGGGCACATTTTTCTCCTTTGACTCATCAGCATATAAAGTATGTAGTGTAGGAGACTGGAAATGTATTGTCTTTTCTGAATGAGATTAAAATTCAAAAAGTGTGTCATACTGACCTACTTTTGGTTCATTGTGCTTTCACTCGCCTTCATGTGAGATGGTTCTACTTATTATGTAGACAAAACTACAGAAAGGCATACCTTATCTTATTACTATGAAATCCATATTCATGCTGAGGTTGGAAATTTATCCTTTTCTCTTTCCTATTATGTTATAGACTCTTCACTTTCACTTTGTTATAGAAGGAATGAACATTTTTTTTTACACATGATGTGCTTAAAGGGACTTAGGTTATACCTTTTGATTTGCTGTCCATCAATCTCTCCATAAGAATCTTCCACTGTGATAGGCATGGTGTCAACACTCGGGCCTGAATTAATAAAATCATTACAATGTAATATTGGCCCATTGTCAAACACATGCTTATACTTTGTATACTGTAATATACAGCTAAGTGTTTTAGTTCTCAATTAATATAATTTGAAGACCCTGTAAAACTTGATTTAAAAAAAAATGTATCTAAAAACAAATCAAGCAGTAATCCCTATTGAGATTCCTCCTCTAGACTCTTTTATATTCGGACGTCTGATAGATGTCTCCGACGAGAGACATCTATCAGACGTCCGAATATAAAAGAGTCTAGAGGAGGAATCTCAATAGGGATTAGCGAAATGGAAGTTACAAGACTACTCTCATATTTAACGTTAGTTTATGTTGATTCAAAAACTTGATCTATTTATGTGAGTTTTCCTGATAATTACTGTTCGAATATAGGCTGGTACACTCGACAACAGCTGTCATGATATTTAGATCTTTGAGAAACACCTTTTGTTTATGTGTACAGTGCACGTGTATAATACCTGACAGCAAAGAAAACAGGAAATTAATGATCGTGTGTAAAATACAGAGACGACTGGCGTTCTGAATTTCCGGATTTCAAATAGAATGTAATATACTATATTGATAAGTATCATAACATAATGAAAAATCCAAAAGTTTTATTCTAGAAAATAAACTACAACACAGCAGAATTTATTGATTAAATTTACATTTCTAGAGCTTGCTTATTGAATCACTTGTTATGAAAAATACTCCATTTCCTTCCGTCTTATCGATTACTGTATGTAACAGAAACATATATACATGAATGGCACCTTGATATGTTTCTGATATTAATTGTACGATATCTTACATGTTATTGGTTAATTAAATCACAGGGATCTGAGAATTAGTTACAGATTATATAATCATGGGCCCACTAGAGTGCCATTAGACCATTTACTTTTTAGACGTTTCAGAGGTCTAGATATTTATTTATTTTTTATATAAAAATCATACTATACATTGTACTATATATATATATATATATAATTCAATGTTGCTTGTTACGAGCATTGGCTTAAAAATTTACCATTCAGCTGATTGGCTGAGATGACGGTCGTAATAATTCCATTAAAAATTTACTTTATCAGCCCATAAAAAAGGAAAAAATACGAGAAGGGTCGTATATAGTGCCATGTAGGGTATGATTTTTATCGTTTTTTATCTAGACCTCTAAAAAGTCTAAAAATGGTCTTATGGCACTCTAATTCTCTGGTAACTAATTAGATGTGAATTAAATGACACCTTTATATGTTGTGCTGCCTCATTGTAGAGGGGTTTGTGCCATCAATATGATATTTCACGGAAGAACCCTGTCAGAGACATGCCCTTCTACATTTTACATTTATGTAGGTCATACATTGTATATTTTTAACACCAGTGTGTAATGCACGGTTCATAGAAATAGGTAAAATTTGTATTCTACATGGTCATAATAGTACTATACCCGTACATGTAGTACTAATAATGCAAATTTTAGCGTTTTTTTTTTATCTATATACTGTCAAAACGTCAATATTGAAGACTGTTCGAAAGGATGCAAAACCATACGTTTGCAGTCAAATGCCATTAATCACAATACAATTTAAAATACTTGTCACCTCCCTATATATATACGCACGTCATTGACTTAATAGGAAGTTGTAATTACAATGATCAGTCAAACAATATGCTGTTGTCTCCATATCAGTCAATCTGACTAGAAGCTAGGTACAACTTGGTGGTACATGTACATGTAGTTAATAGTCGAGGTGTCGTGTATATATTACAACATCTTAAATTGTATGTAGATACTGTATTATATGTATACAGGTCGTTTATCATAAGATTACACTGAAACATAAAGCCGTGGAGAAATTAAAGTACTTTTAATACATGTAGGTCAATTTCGAATTTTACACTTTATATTTGAGAGATACAATTATAAGATCTTGCCTTTCCCACCAGTACTACAGTCTGGGTCCCTCGTGGCCAGGACGATGATGACGATGAGGAAAGTGACGATGATAACCCCAGCAATAATTCCTCCACATAGAAGTTTTCGTGTACTCTCCTTGTAATGGCGTTTGGGAGACATGATCCACACACACACACACACACACACACAATGTTTACACCTCGGCTTTACCTTGCCCTATTTAATTCCCAGGTATTCAGTCCAGGTAATACAGATCACAAAAGATATTCAGCAGAGCGTTTTATACTAATAAAATAGCGGCAAACTTTGAGCTACTATACTTAACGACGTACAGTTCACCAAAGCATTGTAAGTCTTGAGCTGTGAAGACAGCTAACTCGTAACTTCTAAAGTATATACATTATAACGCATGTTTTCTGAAAGTGCGAAATTAAGCAACAACAAAAAAGAGTAAGATAACTAATTACATTTTTAGGTCACCTGACCATTATTATTATCTTTATTTTCCTCCAAAATGAAGAGTACATAATGCTATAATATATGATTATATATACATATGGTAACAACATGAATTAAAATATGCACAAAATTAGAGAGAGAGAGAGAGAATAGGGGGAAAATATACAACATAATTATCATAAATGAGAGAAAAAGAGAAGATGGCACAATTCTCTCGGGTGTTTCTATATCAAAAGTATTTCAATACATACACGAGTAAGTTTGCAGTGATTGTGAATCAGCTACATATACAAATTGAACATCTTTTTAAAAGTATACATTCATATCAATCTGAAATGTTCCATATCATACCTTTCCAACGTATAGCCCAAGGGACATCCTAATAATACACATATTAACTCAAAAATCTGAGAGGGAGTTTAAATATGAAATAAAATGTATATTTGTGATTGATACTATTGATTTAAAACAATATGACTAACAATATCAGTGTAAAAGTGTCCACAATAGTGACATAATATTACAGAATTTTCTAAACGTACAGACACAATCATTTTCATAATATATTTTACATTTTCATGAAAAAGAGGTAGGTATTTGACATTAATGACGATTTAAATATGATTTAAACGTTATCTATTGTCACAATCCAAACTTTGAAAATGTTACCCTCAGCATCGGATAAATGGCCTATCGGAAGTTAGAGTTTAGACACGACGTAATGTTCCAAAAGTGTCTCGACGTGCTATACCTCTAACATTGTGTGAGTAGGAAAATTCTAAAAATCAAATTTGTTCTTTTCATTCTACAAACTCGGCTGCCTATAAACAATAGTTTTTTAATATCTATATAAGCTTCAATAGAGGTCCAACCTATGAGTGATTCAGAAGTACAATAGGTTATTAATAAAAACAAGATATATTTTTGCGGAGAGGGCCCCTCCTTGTAAAATACCTCTCTCCATCTTGACTGGTTCAGATGTAATATAAGCCTTATAAGATATGCCATACCTTCCCTGTAAGACCAATATCGTATAATTTAACTAGTAGACCGTCGTGCAATACGGTATCGAATTCTTTGGTACTATTTAAAATCGCCACATCAGAACTATTTTCCATATAATGATAAATACCTTCTTGTATATTGAATGTTGAACAAAGACTACATAAGTTTTTCTGGTATGTTGATTGCTGCTTGTTAGGAATATACATCCAACTCTTGAGATAGTCTTTTTTCCGTCGCCGTGCGTCGTCCGTCGTGCGACGTCCGGTAACATTTCCTTGTTGAGTAAATATGAAACTTTGCATGTAGACTAATATTGGAAAAATCTCGGGTGAATTAGAAAATCACCTTGATTCGACAGTAATTAATTTACGGAGTTATTGTCCGTTGCACTAATATTTATTAGTGTACCCTGTGAACGTGATAAATTAGTAAATATGAAACGAGTTTAATGAAAGCAAACTTTGTATGTAGATCAACATTGGAAAGATCTCAAAAATAAAAACTAATCCGAAGCTTTTCTGGAAATATGTTCGAACTAAAACTAACACAGCTACAACGATTGGAAATGTTACAATGCCATCAGGAGAGCTAACATCCACCTCCGAAGAAATAGCCAACACTATGAATAAATACTTCGCCAGTGTGTTTACTGCAGAGGAAAGAATCAGAGAAAGACCACACCTTTCAACCAGAAATTATGCTGAACCCCTTGAGACGATTACTGTGACTGTCACACAAGTTGAAAAAGCCATCAATAAAATCAACCCTAACAAATCACCAGGTCCAGATAATATCCATCCAATGCTGCTGGCAAAAACAGTTAATGAAATAAAAAGTGTACTAACTATTATACTCAACAAATCAATCCAAGAAGGGACACTCCCAGACCCATGGAAAAAAGCCAACGTCTGCCCAATATTCAAAAAAGGTTCAAGGAAAGACCCAAGTAACTACAGACCAATCAGCCTGACCTCAGTACCTAGCAAGATTTTACAAAGAATAGTGAGAGACGAAATTGTCAAACATATGGATACCAACAACCTATTCACAAAAGAGCAACACGGTTTCAGACAGGGACGTTCATGCACCACTCAATTACTGGAATGCCTGGAAGACTGGACAATATCAATGGATGAAGGGCACAATACCGATGTGATATACCTGGACTTCAGCAAGGCGTTTGACAAGGTATGTCACAGCTTACTGCTACACAAACTGGAACAATATGGTATTAAAGGGAGAGTACTCCAATGGATAAGAAATTTTCTCACGGACATGGAACAACGAGTAATTGTTAACGGAACATGTTCCCATAGTCTACCTGTAACAAGTGGAGTTCCCCAAGGAAGTGTTCTGGGACCTGTACTGTTTCTGATCTATGTAAATGATATTCCAGAAGTTGTGCCATGCCTCGTTAAAATGTTTGCTGACGACACCAAACTTTACAAACAAATATCTACTCCGGGTAGCAGACAAGAACTACAAAATAGCATAGATAAAATGGTAAAGTGGGCAGAGAACTGGCTGATGACTCTCAATCTTACCAAATGTAAACATATGGAGATTGGTAACAACGAGAAAACATCCCAATACAACATCCGGAACGAATCCTCAAACATAACTATCCAGAAAGTCTCAACAGAAAAGGATCTAGGTGTGATCATAGATGAGAAGCTGAACTTCTCGGAACAAGCTAACATAGCAGCACAAAAAGGAAATCGTATCATGGGAGTAATTTTTAAGTCATTTACATACATGGACCAACATATATTCAGAACTCTTTACAAATCCCTGGTACGACCGCACTTAGAATATGCCACTACCATCTGGTCACCATTCCTACAAAAAGATATCATCAAAATCGATAATGTCCAACGGAGAGCTACAAAGAGGATTAAAAATATCAAAGACTTGTCCTACGAAGACAGACTTAGAACATTGGGTCTCCCTACACTGGAGTATAGACGAAAACGTTGTGATTTGATTCAACTATACAAGATTATTAATAAGCATGATAAAATAGTCTCAGACACAATGTTTAGTAGTCGACCATACCAGTCAACCCGAGGAAATACCCACAAACTGTTCAAGAGACAGGTCAGGCTGAATACAACAAAAAATGCCTTCTCCAATAGAGTCGTCAACCACTGGAATGCATTACCAAACGAGGTAGTAAACGCCAAGTCAATCAACAGCTTTAAGACTCAGCTAAACAAATATTGGAAGACCAACAACAAGTTTGTCCTAAGTGATCATCCTTAGTGAGGCCGGTAGTGTAACTTTAAAATAGATTTGGTCTAAGGAAACTGCAAAAGAGACTCTATTAAACACATATATGCAGCCTATAGACCAATTCTGATCGCCAGTCTACTCAGGTTTATATACTCATTTACCATTAAGTAGTACAAGTTGTTTGGGGATTGCCCCGCCACTTGTATCAGTGTTCCCCATTTAAAACTAAATATCATTGTATCAATTCTACCCTATATGATCAGATCTGAATTTATAATTTTATGTTAAAGTGATACTTTAAATCTAATCTATAACTGTATGTATACACAAATAGGGTACACCTCAATAATACATCATGCTCTTTACATTGAACGAGGCCCCATCAGCGAAGTATCAGCGAAGTATGAGTTCGAAAATCAGCTTGTTTCGACTGTAATCACGGAGTTATTGAACTTTGACATATTTCGGGGGGATAGAACGTTGATGATAGTAACCCCTAGAATATTGATATCAAGGGTGCTCTTATGATCCCTGTGTATCAATAAGCAATAAATTAATTAGTTGTAAACTTATCAAACATAGTGATAATAATTAAATGGGCCTGAATTTTAATCAGATTGCTTGTAAAAATATTATATTTTCATTTTTCAATTCAGATATTTATTTAGTAACTCAAATATCCTTTGTTATTTGTTGCTTTACATTATGGAAACCGGACCGATTTGGAAAATTGAGTTAAATTTTAGTTTTGCTATTTTTGTAACCGAAGTTCTGATTGGTCGATATTTACCATTACATCCAATCAAATTAACTCTAATAACAAAGGTATGGAACGACTACAGCGGCCATTTTCAAACAAATAGCTGAATCAAGAACTGACAAGACCGTATTTGCTGTGTTTTAACACACCCTTCCTCTGGGAATAATAACAAAGGAGATCTCTTGACATACGATGGTTCCATAAAAGGTTTGAATGATTCAACACCGCGAGAATACGCAAGATAGCTGAGAATTCGCCTCGTACTGAATAATATTAAACAGTAGGCCTAGCCTAAGCCAAGGTTTCGCATGTTTGTAACATCTGATTTGATTACAAATGTACATCAGTATTCACTTAAATGTTTTTATATTTGATAAGCTGGAAAATCGATGATTAAGTAATAAATTGTGTGGGTGCCCCATCCATCCCTCCACTCCAGCGCACCCACACAAAAACAAATTTGGCACAACCTACTCCCATAACATGAGAGTCGACTGGTCAGCCGTTTTTTTATCGGACCTTATTTTGCTGATTGTCGACTCTCATTTCCGAAGGCCTATTTCTTTGATGCAGCTTCCGACGTCAGATGAAGGCGGAAGGAAAAGTGCAATAATATCAATATTTCTTGCTCTAACAGTGATAACATTGATGTGTACTTACAGTTTAGGTATTAATTATCCCATTTATCTAGGAAACCCATATTTTGTGGCCTCATAAAATAGTATTTTAGCGGATTAGATATGATGAATCCCTTCCGTAACATTTTGACCTAGTTTTAAATATGGCGGCTGGTTACTACAAAAAACGGAATGTGAATTCAAGCGGGCAGAATGCAAGTAAAAGTTAAGGCAGATAAAGCGTTTTGGGGACTTTGCAATTCGTTTTTTCTATTTACCGGGCGGATCGCTTTCATCATGAAGTTTTGTCTGGGTCATGAAAGTTTACGTTAGGAGATGTAAATATTTGTTTTAGATGGATTTTACGGCTGATTTTGTCAAAAAAAATATTGATTTATGAAAAAGAGGTAGGTATTTGACATTAAAGACGATTTAAATATGATTTAAACGTTTTCTATTGTCACAATCCAAACTTTGAAAATGTTACCCTCAGCATCGGATAAATGGCCTATCGGAAGTTAGAGTTTAGACACGACGTAATGTTCCAAAAGTGTCTCGTCGTGCTATACCTCTAACATTGTTGGAGTAGGCACAACCCTGCATACTGTATGGGTAATAGTCCCGCGTTTGAGTAATAGATACCCACTTGAGTAATCATTTAGTTACCCAAATGCAGGATTTCTGTCGGTAATTGTACATATTTTGTCGTAGATCCCGATGACCGTCTTTTTCACGACGGTGAGAGAGTGCCAGGTTTAACTGGCTGTGTTCTTTTAGCACGGTCTTAAAGACACCAAGAGACTCTGCGTATGCCACTTTTGAAATGAATACACTTAAAGCCACACTATACGTAACTATCAACAAAAATTCAAGTTAAATTCTACTCTGATATTATTAGTATTTGTAGATGTAGTTAAAATTAAGATATATTAAAGAATATTTATAATGTATTTTTAATAACTTTGGTACAGCAGTTGTTGAAAGTCGATACATGTAAACATGCCTTAATTTTAAACTGGTTGTCATAGAAGTTACGATTATTGCCGAACGGAAATCGGAAAGTTCATGACCCGTTTTCAGAAGAGTTCTGACAGACATTACGTAGTTACAGTTGTCACATGACGTTCTCGGCAACGACGTTACAATGTCAGCTTACTCCGGCTTGTTCGACAAGTGGGACTCACCTAGCGATGTGTAATATTTATTTGATTTTTATTGAAATATTCCGAATCATTAATCGCTCATCTTGACTTCGATTTTTTTTCAACATTCTTTTAAATCATAAAAAATAAGAAAGATATGGATATAGGGCCTTTAATGTTGTTCTAAAACTTGTTATAAAAACTTGATCATATTTGTAGGTTTAGAAATAATGAAACTCCAATAAAGACACAACATGGAAAATTTTGTTCTCTATGAAGAGCTTGGCAGGGGAGACCACTCCATTATATATAAAGGTAGACGCAAAGGAACCATCAATTTTGTGGCCATCCATTGTATAGAAAAATGCAAAAGACCAGAAGTAACAAATACTGTAAGTAAAAAAAATTGCCATGAATGACAGTTTTAGATGATCAGGTCATTTATAAAGCGTGACAACTGGACGGTTAGGATTTCTTTTTATAGTTTAATTCTTTTATACCACAGCGTTAAAATGTATAAATATGATTTAACAATGAAAGAAAAGTGTAAACAATATTTAGCATATTAAACCTGTAAAATCTGTCATATAAGTTACAGTATTTTGTTTTCTTTTTTAACAGAGTTTCAAATTGTAATGATTGTGAATACCATTTCTTTTAAAGCAATATAATTTAATTTTATAAAATTTTGTTGAAAGCAATATTGTGTACTTTCTTTCCTATGATGAGTAAGTCGATAATCTTCGTATATATTTAGTGCTGTGTTTTAATATGTTGATTTAAGGTGCGGATGACTCATGACATCCAGAATCCAAATGTGGTGAAGTTTCATGAATGGTATGAGACGAGTAATCACCTGTGGCTTGTTGTGGAGCTATGTACAGGGGGAAGTCTGGAAGTCCTTATCAACCAGGATAAGAACCTTCCAGAGAGCTCCGTTCGGACCTTTGGCATTGATCTTGTAACAGGTCTCCATTATATACATTCCCTCGGCATCTTATTTTGTGATCTTCGGCCATCAAAGGTATCTCTATGCTTCAATCATCTTCAAGAATTTCCGGTGTAATTGTCTCAGCCCTGTTACCTAATGTTTTTACAAGATTTTAAAGGCATTTCCATTAATTGTGATGATGAAAAACTTGTGTAAGTGCAAAAATAAATTTTGAACTTGTAGGTGTGCAAGTTACATTGATAGAAGAGGTTTAAAATTTTGCAGGGAAAAAATCTGTTCATTCTGATTAGCTGACGATCTATGAATGTTGAGGTACCGCTCTGTTTATAGTAGCCTTTTTTTTTTATAATAAAAGGGATTGATGATTGTAAAAATAAATAAATGGTTAACATTTCATAATATATATAATATATGTCTATTGAATAAATTTGTTTTAATTTCAATATTGCAGTTTTAGAAATGGAATTCCTCGTTACTCTATATCATCATTATCAGAATTACAGCTTAAAAGTACATTTCAATTTGAAGCTTTTCATGTTTTTCCTGGTTTCTTGGTTTTATTCCAAATTGTTGGATACATTCCTGTTATGTGTCATTCTCAGATTCTTCTTGATGGGAAAGGAACACTCAAGTATGCAGATTTTGGTCTCTCTAAAGTCGAAGGAGAAAATCTTGATGAGTTATTTCAGAAATTCTCTGAAGCTGGAGAACAATGGAATGCTGACCTAGGGGATGACATAGGGTCAATGAAGAAATATAAAACTTCAGGTATATTATATATATTTATTGGGTAGCTGTTTTTGTTAAGTTGTTAAAGCATATGTGTATAACGTTTTCTCTCTGGTTTGCTCATACCCAGATAATAGAGACCATGGGAAAAATATATGTTATAAAGAGAAAAAATGATGACATTCATGTTCACAGAATGTTGCTGAGAAAAAATGTGGTCTGACGATTTTTGGGAGTGAAGAATAAATGAGCTGTTCAAATAAGATGAAGAAAAAAGTGGTTTATTACTTAAATTCTTTTTAGTGGTTAACTGCTTTGATTAAAATTTGTTAACCATGCATCCCATTTCAGGTTCAACTACATACAGTTCACCTGAGGTTTTGCAAGGTGGAGAAGTGACCATTCTTAGTGACCTATGGTCATTAGGTTGTGTTCTATATGAAATATTTACTGGACATCCTCCATTTCTGGCTGAATCCATACAACAGCTAAAGGAGAAAATTATCCATAAAGCATTGACCCCACCAAAGGTTAAAGGTAAGCTATTGACCCTACAAAATGTTTAAGGTAAGATATTGACCCCACCAAAAGGTTAAAGGTAATATGTCAACCCCACCAAAAGGTTAAAGGTAAGATATTGACCCCAACAAAAGGTTAAAGGTAAGATATTGATCCTACTAAAGGTCAAAAGCTATTCTGAAAGTTAAAAGTTAGGCATTGACCCTAAAATGTACTTAATGAAAACTTTTGATTGTGAAAGTCATGAAGCAATCTTTGAAAAATGTCATTATTTAAAGTTTTATTCTATTGTAGGAACAAGGTTTTCGTCAATGCCATCTCCTGATTTTCTAAGTTTACTGGAAGGTCTACTTCATAAGGACCCAGAACAAAGGTAAAGACCCTATTAACACTATGACCTCAAAAGTGATTATAAGTCTTATTAAAGTTTAACTGTGAAGATGATTTTTCTGTACTTATCATTTAGGAAATATCTGAGGTCAAGATTTTCCAACAATTTTGAGATATAAACTTGGTACATGTATTTGTTGAATGGAGAAAGGCTGGGTCATTTATATAATGCAATGAACAGGATTTGAAATTTTTGAGTAATTGATTTTTCACACATAATTTGTACAGGCTGGGATTATCAATTCATTTGATATTTTGTAAAACTTTTAAAGAGGATTTTGCAGTCTTATGAATATAAGTCTTTGATATGTATGATATTTAGACATACATCTCTATACTACAGACTAGGATGGCCCGGTTTGGTGAACCATCCGTTCTGGCAGGATCAGCTAGGCCATCTAGCTAAGGACCTGGTGTTGTCTCAGGACGTCCACAGTAGTATCGCCTCAACGTCACGTAGCAGTGTCTTCGTAGACGGCACTGCCTCGGCCCTAGGCAAGATAAAGACAATAGATATGGGAAAGAGTACTGACCGACCAATGTGTACTCTGGATGTCCCTGACACTATGCTCAGACCAGGTGGGTTAGATCACTCATTAGGAATTGTAAATCTATACTTGTAAGGCAATAACAGATAAATGATTTCCTGGATTCTAGAATTTGATCAGTAGATAAATAAAATAACATAGATAAGATCAGTAAAGAAAAATCTTTTGATGATATATGTATGAAATGGTAATTGTACTTCTCACAATATAAACATGTATTTGTTTATTTGTGATTTTGGAAAAAGAAAAGTTAAGAAACACAAACTTGTGAGAAAGTTTTGATACAACACATTAACATAATTGTGTTGCTTGCAACGCAAGGGCGACACTTACATATTACTATGTTGACGTCGTCGGCGTTGGCGTCCTGAAATGGTTTCCCTGCCATAACTTTAGTATTTATTGTCCGATTTCAACCAAATTTGGTTTATTGCTTTACATTAAACAGATCTCCTAGTGGTTTGATACTGGTCAAAATCCAGCAATATTTGCAAGAGTTACAGGACTTGGTTATTTCACCTAATTATTAACAATATTTTCAACTGTAAATAACTATTTATTGTGATACTGTGCAGGCGACACATCCACTTCAGTGGAATTCTTGTTTTGATATTTGTAAGAGATATAAAATTGATTGTTTCAGGATCCACATTAGGAGATTACATGCGACCTAAAACTGCCCCTGGCAGTGATGGAGGGGCTACTCTATTTACACTGAGGTAAAACAGACCATATTGATTCTTCTAGTATTTAGTTTAGTGAGTTGGAATATTGAATGAGAAATTTGGCCAAAATAAGCAGGATTTATGAGCTTGACCAGCTGGTTCAATATCTTATTGAATAGCTTATAATGCTAACATGAATTCCATATTTAGTATATTTAGCTATCGTACATTAAAAACATCAGTTATATTGTTACCCATTAGATAAACCATATTTCAGTACACGTCCACTCACCGCCACACCAGACGACAGAGTAGGCTCCCCTCACAAAGCCACTCAGTCTCCACTGTCGACGAGAGAAGTTATTGGGGCGATCGTCACAGGCGATCAGAGTCAGGAGGAGGAGACCAGGAATGAAGTGTTAGAACTGGTGTTCCACCCTAGTGACTTCCAAGTCACACCAATCATGGACAATTCAAAGGTAGGCCAAACTAAATCAAAGTTGTGCTTCTAGACGTCTGTGAATTTGATATGAATGGTTCATTGAGACCATTTTGAATGTTTCACTGCATGTACACTCTATTTAATCAGCTTTCATACTTCATTTAACATTTTCAAAATATATTTCCTGCATATGATTCTGTCTCAATGTCTGTTCAGATTTTGCTGAAATTTCCACATATGATATGTTATGACCATTACTTCACATACCATCAAACTGAGACTTTTTATTACTCTTAAATTACATTTTGTCTGTCAATATGAAATTTTTTTCCAGATTCAGAAGCCACCATCTTCAAAATTTGATCCTAAAATCCTTCCTGTTCCTCCGTACTCAGGTATGCCATAATTTATAAAAAGCAAATTGGGGCTGCGGTGGCCGAGTGGTTAAGATGCTTGACATATTGCCACAAGCCCTCCACCTCTGGGTTGCGAGTTCGAATCCCATATGGGGCAGTTGTCAGGTACTGATTGCTGGTCGGTGGGTTTTCTCCGGGTACTCCGGTTTTCCTCCACCATTAAACCTGGCACGTCCTTACATGACCCTGGCTGTTAATAGAATGTTAGACTAATAATAAAAATCTTAAAAGCAAATTAACATTTTAAAAGTGTAACTGTGCAGCTTTCATTTCAACATACTTTAAATCTACCCTATTTTTATCATTGATATATTGTAAAGGATGTGTTGGTTTTCTGTGATTTATTTGTTTTTGTTTGTATTATCAGTGGAGAAGATAAATGGTATGTCAGAGAAGGAACTTCACAAACATGTGAAGAGTATCATGGATAACCTATGTAACACAGAGAAGGGACCACCTTCTCAGAAACGAATCCACCTCCTTCATTACCTCGTCAGTGTGGTCAGCTGTGCTTCTGTCTCCACACTGATGGTCAAGCAGAATGCATTGACCGTTCTGGCCAAAGTTGTCAAGGAGACACAGCATTTGGAAGTGTGAGTTGATTATTGATTGTTAGACATGCCTACTACCCTACAGGTATGACATATGAATTATAGTTACTGCTCTGCCTCAGGTAGGACATATGAATTATAGTTACTGCTCTGCCTCAGGTAGGACATATGAATTATAATTACTGCTCTGCCTCAGGTAGGACATATGAATTATAATTACTGCTCTGCCTCAGGTAGGACATATGAATTATAATTACTGCTCTGCCTCAGGTAGGACATATGAATTATAATTACTGCTCTGCCTCAGGTAGGACATATGAATTATAGTTACTGCTCTGCCTCAGGTAGGACATATGAATTATAATTACTGCTCTGCCTCAGGTAGGACATATGAATTATAATTACTGCTCTGCCTCAGGTAGGACATATGAATTATAATTACTGCTCTGCCTCAGGTAGGACATATGAATTATAGTTACTGCTCTGCCTCAGGTAGGACATATGAATTATAATTACTGCTCTGCCTCAGGTAGGACATATGAATTACAGTTACTGCATTACTGCTCTGCCTCAGGTAGGACATATGAATTATAATTACTGCTCTGCCTCAGGTAGGACATATGAATTATAGTTACTGCTCTGCCTCAGGTAGGACATATGAATTATAATTACTGCTCTGCCTCAGGTAGGACATATGAATTATAATTACTGCTCTGCCTCAGGTAGGACATATGAATTATAGTTACTGCTCTGCCTCAGGTAGGACATATGAATTATAATTACTGCTCTGCCTCAGGTAGGACATATGAATTATAGTTACTGCTCTGCCTCAGGTAGGACATATGAATTATGTTACTGCTCTGCCTCAGGTAGGACATATGAATATGAATTATAATTACTGCTCTCATCTTATCATCATAAAAGCAGATTGGGGTATTACATATTATAGAATGTTTTTCCTAATGTCTCTTATTAAGTAGTCTTACTTTTGCCCTAAGCTAACATTAAAGGAGGACTGTGGGTTTTGTCATTTTGTAGACATGAAAATAATTGTTTAAGTAAGGCAGTGTTTACTTCTGTTAGGGCTCATGTTGGGATAGTCCGCTAAACCTGCCTATATTATTAGTCTTTTTTAGTTAATTTTTTTTTGCCTAATACATAGTCAGCTCGCGTTACCTCTTAAAAATCTGAAATCGTAGGACAGATTTTGCGTACGCTACTTCAGCGGCATTTTGTTTACCGCTCAACTACATATGTTTTTTTTTTTTTAAATTAAAATGTTTTAAAAATTCATTTGTTATTACATAATATATACATGTATTACATTACAGTAAAACTAAGGCAGCCCGTGTGATTGGACTGTTGGCTGTGAACACAGCAGCACTGGATGAGACCACCAATGTATCTGAGGTAAGTGGCTAGAGAATATGGCTTTTTTTGACAATGGTTAATACAAAATTCAAATTCTTTATTATTTTTGGCTTTACAGCTAGTTAGTTACATGTATTACACAATGTGTTCATTAATTCAGACATAATCTAGATACTAATTCTTAAAAATAAAAACCTAAATACAGATTATGTTAATTTTACCTCAGTCACTTGTTGCTGAGATTTTATATTCTGAGACAATATGCTTTGAAATCATGTTTTGAGGACATACATTTGATTTTTTTTTTCTAGACTTTGACAATCCTCACAGAAGTTATAAGGGAAAATGTAAAAAATGGTAAACTGAAGCAAGGTGTACTGCCGGCTGTGGGAGAGGTGCTGTATATGGTAGCTGTCCAGGTAAGGCAACATTAGTCAAACACTTGCCAGGAAAGTGAAACTATGTGTACATGTAGAAACATTTTAAGGAGTTGGATTATGCTGATGACATTATTTCTGAGTCCATTTGATTTCAAACCGCACAGTATAAATAAGTCAGAAGAAATTGTAATGATCAAGTATTAGGACAAAATACAATAAATTCCAAGAAAAAACAAAATTTTGGGGACGATTTGGTTAAATTTGGTGTAAGTTCAGATTGGTAATACCTTCCTGACGTCTACAGACATCTGATTATGATTTTACAGGAACAGAGCCGTGTCCAGCCGGTGGAGGCATGGACCGTGCCCTCTATGACATTCACAGTCATTGCACGCTGCTGTAGAGAAGGGGTAAGTGTTATAATAGACGTCATCATTTCAAGTGATATGAACTTCTTTTTGGGAGTTTGTGTTAGGGCTCAAACTCTGTCCATTTATCAATGTACCTTAATACGAATAGAAAGTTTTAGACTTTTTTACTTTCCTTAAATCAAGACTCTTTCTCGTGTACTTCTTGCCACTGGAAATGTTAACTTGGGTTATGGAGGACTCGTCCTAGTAATGAGGCATGTCATGTATCAAAGGTCACTCTGACTTGTACGATATCTTTATCTTTGCTTCTTGGAACATTCTTAGTTTCTTTCACACCAGGCTTTAATTTGTTTGATTTTGAAGATAATGCATATTTAGATAAAATTGGAAAAAAAAGAAGAAAGAAATAGATATTTAGATTGATACTGTTCAAAAAGCATTTGTCATTTAACAACATTTTTATGGAAATCTTTTCTCATTGACAGGAAGATGTGGTAGTTAACCATGTGGCTGCTAAAATTGTGGAGAATGTAGTGACGACACGGGGACAACACACACAGGTAAAACAGGACGTTGTGTGAGGGGAAAAGATGTAAAAAAGGGATATAACAATACAAAACTAATAATTAATCTTGGCCCATACTCAAAGTATTTTGGTCCTCTGTGTTTGATATTAGGTAAGAAAGTTTTCTGATGATTCACTAAGGGATTGAGAATTTGAAAGAAGAGTGTTACACAGGAACAGTGTAAGTGTATTTCGCCTTTGGTATGGTCATACGCATCTCTATTTTGATTTGTATTGCAGAAATTTGTAAACAATGAGATGGCTCAATCTCTATGGTATATCTTCAAGCATTCTACAGTGGATTCCCTAAGGATCACAGCCCTGTCGGTATGTGTTGTATCAGCCTTGTTATGACAACTTGTAAATTAAATTTTTTGGTTACCTAGTGGATATTTTGTTTAAACAATACTGAAGAGGATAGGCGTCTAAAATTTGCCCAAACTTCATGACACATCATTTTTCATCAGAATTTTATTCCGGAATACAAAGACCTGATGTTCCTTATATGACTTTTACCAGATCTATTATCTTGTTAAGGTGACTCTCTTTTGTGATTTGTGAGATCTGATTCACCTGTCAGTACAAAGTGACTGGATGTCATCTGCAGTATACTTCGGTAAGACAGCACTATAGAATCACTGAGGCATTAGAACCTTATGATGTGTTTCCAGGCACTGTGTCGGCTGACCAGGCGGAACCAACAGGTGTTTCAGAGTGTGATTGACACTGTAGGACTGACCACGATTATGTCTGCCCTGTCCTTTGGAGTGACCCGTATACAGCAGGCTATTGTGACAATGTTTGGGGCATTAATATCCTCAGGAACTCACCTTAACAGACTGATACAGGACAAGGTATGCTGAAGACTCTCTCTAATAGTATTGTTCTTCTGATAACTATGATAAACACATGATTTAAATTTAATCTTGGCTAACAAGCATAATTAATCAAATTTAATATGATCATTTTCCGTATCTTCCTTGATCCAGATTTCTATGTTAACTCCTGTGGAGAAATGTTTTCTATCTTTCCAGTGTTATATCACTGCCATCCCCGAGGTTATGGTAATACTCCTAGTGTTTGATGATCATTTTCCTATCAAGGAATCCTTTAGGAATGTACATGTGTAACATTGTGTTTCCAAACAGGATTTCCTACAGCGGTTGATACGACTACTGGACAGTCCATCTACAGTGATCCGAGCCAAAGCGTTTGTGGTACTACACGAGGTGGTTAAGAGTAGCCACGAGATGTTGTTACAGAGCTGTCAGTTAAGGTTTGTTTATCATTGAAAGGAAAATAAAACTTAGAGAAATTAAACAAAAAGCAATAAAATCGGAAAATATTAAAATAGAAAGCTAAAATTAAACTTTGTTGAAACAGTAATGGTCTGCTATAAAAGATGGATCATTGGATATTTCTTCCTGTCTGTTGAGTGTTGAAATTATCTCATCTGATGTAACAGGACTTGTGAAGGAGTGTACATTGACGTGCGTGACAGTCGGCGACAGACACCCAGGGATGGTAAACCAGAGGGCTGTGTTTGGCGAGTACCTTACCATGACACCAATCAGAACATTGTACTTCCCTGTTGAGTGTTGATTTACATCTGTCAACTCAACCGGTACAAACTGTTTATAAGTTAATCAACCTTACCAAGTGTCTAGATCTACTCATAACACACATTGTGGACGGTGTACCTAAACTGTTTAGTTTAACCTTAAGTCTATATTTGGAGTTACCTTACCAAGTGTCTAGATCTACAATTCGATTACATAACACACATTGTGGACGGTGTACCTAAACTGTTTAGTAAGTTAGATTACCTTACCAAGTGTCTAGATCTACATATAACACACATTGTGGACGGTGTACCTAAACTGTTTAGTAAGTTAGATTACCTTACCAAGTGTCTAGATCTACTCATAACACACATTGTGGACGGTGTACCTAAACTGTTTAGTAAGTTAGATTACCTTACCAAGTGTCTAGATCTACTCATAACACACATTGTGGACGGTGTACCTAAACTGTTTAGTAAGTTAGAGTACCTTACCAAGTGTCTAGATCTACTCATAACACACATTGTGGACGGTGTACCTAAACTGTTTAGTAAGTTAGATTACCTTACCAAGTGTCTAGATCTACTCATAACACACATTGTGGACGGTGTACCTAAACTGTTTAGTAAGTTAGATTACCTTACCAAGTGTCTAGATCTACTCATAACACACATTGTGGACAGTGTACCTAAACTGTTTAGTAAAGTTAGAGTACCTTACCAAGTGTCTAGATCTACTCATAACACACATTGTGGACGGTGTACCTAAACTGTTTAGTAAGTTAGATTACCTTACCAAGTGTCTAGATCTACTCATAACACACATTGTGGACGGTGTACCTAAACTGTTTAGTAAGTTAGATTACCTTACCAAGTGTCTAGATCTACTCATAACACACATTGTGGACGGTGTACCTAAACTGTTTAGTAAGTTAGATTACCTTACCAAGTGTCTAGATCTACTCATAACACACATTGTGGACGGTGTACCTAAACTGTTTAGTAAGTTAGATTACCTTACCAAGTGTCTAGATCTACTCATAACACACATTGTGGACGGTGTACCTAAACTGTTTAGTAAGTTAGATTACCTTACCAAGTGTCTAGATCTACTCATACACACATTGTGGACGGTGTACCTAAACTTTTGTATAGTAGGTCTAGATCTACTCATAACACACATTGTGGACGGTGTACCTAAACTGTTTAGTAAGTTAATTACCTTACCAAGTGTCTAGATCTACTCATAACACACATTGTGGACGGTGTACCTAAACTGTTTAGTAAGTTAGATTACCTTACCAAGTGTCTAGATCTACTCATAACACACATTGTGGACGGTGTACCTAAACTGTTTAGTAAGTTAGATTACCTTACCAAGTGTCTAGATCTACTCATAACACACATTGTGGACGGTGTACCTAAACTGTTTAGTAAGTTAGATTACCTTACCAAGTGTCTAGATCTACTCATAACACACATTGTGGACGGTGTACCTAAACTGTTTAGTAAGTTAGATTACCTTACCAAGTGTCTAGATCTACTCATAACACACATTGTGGACGGTGTACCTAAACTGTTTAGTAAGTTATATTACCTTACCAAGTGTCTAGATCTACTCATAACACACATTGTGTGGACGGTGTACCTAAACTGTTTAGTAAGTTAGATTACCTTACCAAGTGTCTAGATCTACTCATAACACACATTGTGGACGGTGTACCTAAACTGTTTAGTAAGTTAGATTACCTTACCAAGTGTCTAGATCTACTCATAACACACATTGTGGACGGTGTACCTAAACTGTTTAGTAAGTTAGATTACCTTACCAAGTGTCTAGATCTACTCATAACACACATTGTGGACGGTGTACCTAAACTGTTTAGTAAGTTATATTACCTTACCAAGTGTCTAGATCTACTCATAACACACATTGTGGACGGTGTACCTAAACTGTTTAGTAAGTTATATTACCTTACCAAGTGTCTAGATCTACTCATCAACACACATTGTGGACGGTGTACCTAAACTGTTTAGTAAGTTAGATTACCTTACCAAGTGTCTAGATCTACTCATAACACACATTGTGGACGGTGTACCTAAACTGTTTAGTAAGTTAGATTACCTTACCAAGTGTCTAGATCTACTCATAACACACATTGTGGACGGTGTACCTAAACTGTTTAGTAAGTTAGATTACCTTACCAAGTGTCTAGATCTACTCATAACACAACATTGTGGACGGTGTACCTAAACTGTTTAGTAAGTTAGATTACCTTACCAAGTGTCTAGATCTACTCATAACACACATTGTGGACGGTGTACCTAAACTGTTTAGTAAGTTAGATTACCTTACCAAGTGTCTAGATCTACTCATAACACACATTGTGGACGGTGTACCTAAACTGTTTAGTAAGTTAGATTACCTTACCAAGTGTCTAGATCTACTCATAACACACATTGTGGACGGTGTACCTAAACTGTTTAGTAAGTTAGATTACCTTACCAAGTGTCTAGATCTACTCATAACACACATTGTGGACGGTGTACCTAAACTGTTTAGTAAGTTAGATTACCTTACCAAGTGTCTAGATCTACTCATAACACACATTGTGGACGGTGTACCTAAACTGTTTAGTAAGTTAGATTACCTTACCAAGTGTCTAGATCTACTCATAACACACATTGTGGACGGTGTACCTAAACTGTTTAGTAAGTTAATACCTTACCAAGTGTCTAGATCTACTCAATAACACACATTGTGGACGGTGTACCTAAACTGTTTAGTAAGTTAATTACCTTACCAAGTGTCTAGATCTACTCATAACACACATTGTGGACGGTGTACCTAAACTGTTTAGTAAGTTAGATACCTTACCAAGTGTCTAGATCTACTCATATAACACACATTGTGGACGGTGTACCTAAACTGTTTAGTAAGTTATATTACCTTACCAAGTGTCTAGATCTACTCATAACACACATTGTGGACGGTGTACCTAAACTGTTTAGTAAGTTAGATTACCTTACCAAGTGTCTAGATCTACTCATAACACACATTGTGGACGGTGTACCTAAACTGTTTAGTAAGTTAGATTACCTTACCAAGTGTCTAGATCTACTCATAACACACATTGTGGACGGTGTACCTAAACTGTTTAGTAAGTTAGATTACCTTACCAAGTGTCTAGATCTACTCATAACACACATTGTGGACGGTGTACCTAAACTGTTTAGTAAGTTAGATTACCTTACCAAGTGTCTAGATCTACTCATAACACACATTGTGGACGGTGTACCTAAACTGTTTAGTAAGTTAGATTACCTTACCAAGTGTCTAGATCTACTCATAACACACATTGTGGACGGTGTACCTAAACTGTTTAGTAAGTTAGATTACCTTACCAAGTGTCTAGATCTACTCATAACACACATTGTGGACGGTGTACCTAAACTGTTTAGTAAGTTAGATTACCTTACCAAGTGTCTAGATCTACTCATAACACACATTGTGGACGGTGTACCTAAACTGTTTAGTAAGTTAGATTACCTTACCAATGTGTCTAGATCTACTCATAACACACATTGTGGACGGTGTACCTAAACTGTTTAGTAAGTTTATATTACCTTACCAAGTGTCTAGATCTACTCATAACACACATTGTGGACGGTCTACTCATAACACCACATTGTACCTAAACTGTTTAGTAAGTTATATTACCTTACCAAGTGTCTAGATCTACTCATAACACACATTGTGGACGGTGTACCTAAACTGTTTAGTAAGTTATATTACCTTACCAAGTGTCTAGATCTACTCATAACACACATTGTGGACGGTGTACCTAAACTGTTTAGTAAGTTATCACCAGCCATACCTTACCACACGGTCCAGGCCAAACAGCTGAAGACCAGTCTACCTTACATACATATCTTCCTACATCTAGTCACCAGCCAGGTAACTCTCATTTGTATAAAGTTTATATCCCAACACAGTCCAGGCCAAACAGCTGAAGACCAGTCTACCTTACATACATATCTTCCTACATCTAGTCACCAGCCAGGTAACTCTCATTTGTATAAAGTTTATATCCCAACACAGTCCAGGCCAAACAGCTGAAGACCAGTCTACCTACCTTACATATCTTCATACATCAGTCACCAGCCAGGTAACTCTCATTTGTATAAAGTTTATATCCCAACACAGTCCAGGCCAAACAGCTGAAGACCAGTCTACCTTACATACATATCATATACATCTAGTCACCAGCCAGGTAACTCTCATTTGTATAAAGTTTATATCCCAACACGGTCCAGGCCAAACAGCTGAAGACCAGTCTACCTTACATACATATCTTCCTACATCTAGTCACCAGCCAGGTAACTCTCATTTGTATAAAGTTTATATCCCAACACAGTCCAGGCCAAACAGCTGAAAAGTCTACCTTAATAATATCTTCCTACATCTAGTCACCAGCCAGGTAACTCTCATTTGTATAAAGTTTATATCCCAACACAGTCCAGGCCAAACAGCTGAAGACCAGCTACTTTACATACATATCAGTCACCAGCCAGGTAACTCTCTTTGTATAAAGTTTATCCCAACAGGTCCAGGCCAAACAGCTGAAGACTAGTCTACCTTATAATACATATCTTCACCAGCCAGGTAACTCTCATTTGTATAAAGTTTATATCCCAACACAGTCCAGGCCAAACAGCTGAAGACCAGTCTACCTTTACATATTCTATCAGTCACCAGCCAGGTAACTCTCATTTGTATAAAGTTTATATCCCAACACGGTCCAGGCCAAACAGCTGAAGACCAGTCTACCTTACATACATATCTTCCTACATCTAGTCACCAGCCAGGTAACTCTCTTTTGTATAAAGTTTATATCCCAACACAGTCCAGGCCAAACAGCTGAAGACCAGTCTACCTTACATACATATCTCAGTCACCAGCCAGGTAACTCTCATTTGTATAAAGTTTATATCCCAACACGGTCCAGGCCAAACAGCTGAAGACCAGTCTACCTTACATACATATCTTCCTACATCTAGTCACCAGCCAGGTAACTCTCATTTGTATAAAGTTTATATCCCAACACAGTCCAGGCCAAACAGCTGAAGACCAGTCTACCTTTACATACATATCTCTACATCTAGTCACCAGCCAGGTAACTCTCATTTGTATAAAGTTTATATCCCAACACAGTCCAGGCCAAACAGCTGAAGACCAGTCTACCTTACATACATATCTTCTACATCTAGTCACCAGCCAGGTAACTCTCATTTGTATAAAGTTTATATCCAACACAGTCCAGGCCAAACAGCTGAAGACCAGTCTACCTTATATATACATATCTTCCTACATCTAGTCACCAGCCAGGTAACTCTCATTTGTATAAAGTTTATATCCCAACACGGTCCAGGCCAAACAGCTGAAGACCAGTCTACCTTTACATACATATCTTCCTACATCTAGTCACCAGCCAGGTAACTCTCATTTGTATAAAGTTTATATCCCACACACGGTCCAGGCCAAACAGCTGAAGACCAGCCTACTTTACATAAATATCAGTCACCAGCCAGGTAACTCTCATTTGTATAAAGTTTATATCCCAACACGGTCCAGGCCAAACAGCTGAAGACCAGTCTACCTTACATACATATCTTCCTACATCTAGTCACCAGCCAGGTAACTCTCATTTGTATAAAGTTTATATCCCAACACAGTCCAGGCCAAACAGCTGAATACTAGTCTACCTTATATATACATATCTTCCTACATCTAGTCACCAGCCAGGTAACTCTCATTTGTATAAAGTTTATATCCCAACACAGTCCAGGCCAAACAGCTGAAGACTAGTCTACCTTATACATACATATCTTCCTACATCTAGTCACCAGCCAGGTAACTCTCATTTGTATAAAGTTTATATCCCAACACAGTCCAGGCCAAACAGCTGAATACTAGTCTACCTTATATATACATATCTTCCTACATCTAGTCACCAGCCAGGTAACTCTCATTTGTATAAAGTTTATATCCCAACACAGTCCAGGCCAAACAGCTGAAGACCAGTCTACTTTACATACATATCTTCCTACATCTAGTCACCAGCCAGGTAACTCTCATTTGTATAAAGTTTATATCCCAACACGGTCCAGGCCAAACAGCTGAAGACCAGTCTACCTTACATACATATCTTCCTACATCTAGTCACCAGCCAGGTAACTCTCATTTGTATAAAGTTTATATCCCAACACAGTCCAGGCCAAACAGCTGAAGACCAGCCTACTTTACATACATATCAGTCACCAGCCAGGTAACTCTCATTTGTATAAAGTTTATATCCCAACACGGTCCAGGCCAAACAGCTGAAGACCAGTCTACCTTTACATACATATCTTCTTACATCTAGTCACCAGCCAGGTAACTCTCATTTGTATAAAGTTTATATCCCAACACAGTCCAGGCCAAACAGCTGAATACTAGTCTACCTTATATATACATATCTTCCTACATCTAGTCACCAGCCAGGTAACTCTCATTTGTATAAAGTTTATATCCCAACACAGTCCAGGCCAAACAGCTGAAGACCAGTCTACCTTACATACATATCTTCCTACATCTAGTCACCAGCCAGGTAACTCTCATTTGTATAAAGTTTATATCCCAACACGGTCCAGGCCAAACAGCTGAAGACCAGTCTACCTTACATACATATCTTCCTACATCTAGTCACCAGCCAGGTAACTCTCATTTGTATAAAGTTTATATCCCAACACGGTCCAGGCCAAACAGCTGAAGACCAGTCTACTTTACATAAATATCAGTCACCAGCCAGGTAACTCTCATTTGTATAAAGTTAATATCCCAACACCATGCCAAACAGGTGAAGACCAGCCCTCTCATTATCAGTCACCAGCCATAAACTCTCATTTGTATAAAGGTTTTATCCCAACACAGTCCAGGCCAAACAGCTGAATACTAGTCTACCTTATATATACATATCTTCCTACATCTAGTCACCAGCCAGGTAACTCTCATTTGTATAAAGTTTATATCCCAACACGGTCCAGGCCAAACAGCTGAAGACCAGTCTACCTTACATACATATCTTCCTACATCTAGTCACCAGCCAGGTAACTCTCATTTGTATAAAGTTTATATCCCAACACAGTCCAGGCCAAACAGCTGAAGACCAGTCTACTTTACATACATATCTTCCTACATCTAGTCACCAGCCAGGTAACTCTCATTTGTATAAAGTTTATATCCCAACACAGTCCAGGCCAAACAGCTGAATACTAGTCTACCTTATATATACATATCTTCCTACATCTAGTCACCAGCCAGGTAACTCTCATTTGTATAAAGTTTATATCCCAACACAGTCCAGGCCAAACAGCTGAAGACTAGTCTACCTTACATACATATCTTCCTACATCTAGTCACCAGCCAGGTAACTCTCATTTGTATAAAGTTTATATCCCAACACAGTCCAGGCCAAACAGCTGAAGACCAGTCTACCTTACATACATATCAGTCACCAGCCAGGTAACTCTCATTTGTATAAAGTTTATATCCCAACACGGTCCAGGCCAAACAGCTGAAGACCAGCCTACTTTACATACATATCAGTCACCAGCCAGGTAACTCTCATTTGTATAAAGTTTATATCCCAACACGGTCCAGGCCAAACAGCTGAAGACCAGTCTACCTTACATACATATCTTCCTACATCTAGTCACCAGCCAGGTAACTCTCATTTGTATAAAGTTTATATCAAATATTATTTTTAATTATCATTATCAAAGTTTAGTTTTTGGTGTGATCTTTGATTTCTTGGCAGTTCTTAAATATTTTGAATATGTTGAACCTCACTAAATCAAACTTTCAAGACTTTGTTTTGTCCATACTTAACTTGAAATATTAAAACTTAACTGGAATATCAAGATACTATAAATCAACCTACTTTCATGGCGACTTAATTTCGTGTTTTCATGAGCTTTACACGATTGAGACTGCTTTGGTTGTAGTTTACCTGTCTTTGACACATTTTTGCAGTGATCTGTTTTCACAATTTCTGATCGCCTGTGAAATACACAAATTGAGTCACACATGAGAATTAATTTGTTTACAGCAAGTCAAAAGTTTCCCCATAGTCCTATAGACTGATCATAATTCTTATCTATGAAATGAAAATGATTAATAATGATCTTTATTAATTCCAGGTGTTCCGACCTCGTATAGTCAATGAAGCGTTCATCAGAAACCTGTCGACACTTCTGTCCCATGTCCGTAGTATAGAGATGGGCGACACTAACATTGAGTCTGCCAGTGGTAAGTGTACAGTCTGTCAAACAAAGGAGTTAAATATTCTACTGAATTACTGAATGTATTTGGCAGGTCTACAGAGTATACAGTATTCCTGCATGTAGGATATTGATGATTTGAGAAATTGTTTTGCATTGAATTGTGTTAAATGCTCATGAAATATAAGGATTTAAAAAAAACCAGACTGCATCGTACAGTTGTTTTGTCCTATTGTTTGTGATATTAATGACCCATATTGTTAGGAAGCAACCAAATAAAAAAGATCAAGTTCATCAAAGGGAATACCAAAATCTATCATTGATAGGAAATGGCAAAGGTCTATAAGTCTTATCTTTTTGAAAATGTTTGATAATTTATAGATTTTGAATTTTAAATGTACATGTTGATTAAATAAGAAATGTGGCACTATTTGCACAAATGAAGGCATCACAATCAGCTAATATATACTACTGGACCAAGTAAATCTGGGGTTGGGAAAGGACTTTATCCAGCAAAATATGTTGACATGTATTTTACTAAGATTGTTTTCTGTTTGGGAACAGATAAACTGAAAGGTATTGACATTACAGAGCTAGATGTTTTGCTTTTGTATAGGAGCTAGACTACTTGTAACCTTGCTTATCTCTGTCCTATCTAGCTAGATAGCTCTAACATCATGGATTATTTATAATCCCATCATCATCCTCAGTTCATGTTTTAGTTATAATTTCTGTGACGTTGAACAGTAAAATAGGAAGTTGTATTGTAACTTGATTTTTGTATTATCCATATATTTGTTCCTTTTCATTATTACTACAGTATTACTATTTTTCCTGTAAATCTCTGATGATAATTTATAATTAATAATTGCTTGTTTAATGTATTTGTGTCACAAAATATCTCATCCCATCCTTTTTATAAGTTCTTGTTCCTTAAGATACAATTAGATGATATTGGATATCTTATCCATGGTTGAAAAGAATGTTGCATGTAAAAGAGATTGAGTCTCTCTCTACCTATTTTGTTTTTATTTAGTTTTGAGGTTTATCTTTTTTAATGATATCTTTCTTCAGTCTATAGTACCTGATAAGTTGGAATCCTGTTTGTTGATCCTAGTCTGTATTCACAGATGAATGAACACACTTGATACAAGATATTTATTGTGTACACATGTTCTTGTTAAATTTTGAACTTATAAAAGGAATATTTGCTTTAAAATCTGAATGATTAGATAACATTTTTTTAATGTATATATTTGCATAAATCTGTTAATGACTAAGAAGATGAAATTTGTAGAGTCTTTGCTGAAATCTCATAATGATAAAAATTATAAAGTTTATCGTCAGCCTCTAAGATAGCCATTCATTTCATACTCAAACTTCCCCGCCATTTGTTACTTTGACCTATTTCAATGCCTTTCTTAGTTTGAATCATCACTGATAATTGCATACCACACAAGCTTATCCCTTTTGCGCTTAAACAAATTAAACAGATTTTTGATACTGTATGATGTTATATAATGTCAGGCTCCAGTTTCCATCAATGTTTGAAATTAATTTTTGATATGGTACTATCTCAGAATTAAAAGAATAATTGATAAAATTAACTCCTAGAAAATCATGATGGAACCTGAGAGACTAGCATTGAGGTTAAATACAAGTTTGGCTAATCATATAGACTTGTTGGGTTTTAAAAATATATTCCTGTAGCTCAAATTCATTTTATCCGTGTGTCTTCCGATAATATTTTCTAAAGTGCAACACTTATGTCCTGTAATTATTGTATGATTCCTAGGTAATTGTATCCCTGTGTTTCATTCAACGTTAATAAAAACAGTAAACTAATTTATAGTAATTCTATTGATATGTTTGATCAGAAATCCATGTATTTTGTGTATTATATTTATTTTGTCTAATTACAAATGTACTACATTTGCTAAACTGATAATATACTATGTTAATTTCTCAACACCATTGTTGTCATACAGGAAACTCTGGTTTTCAAGAAGTCACTCAGACCTTAAAACACTTCGTATATCGGACATTGTGAAATCCAATAAGATGATTTTGTCTCAATGAATGCAGCATATGTATGACATCTAATTTACTTCTCTGTGCCGTGTAGCAGATTGACAGAAAATTTCCTCAAAAATTTGTTTTACACAGTATTAGTGAAGAAATGCATGATCTATAAACTGATTCATTTGACAAATTTATATTTTGTAACAGTTACACACTTTTAAGTATGTGTTTAATCTGAAATATATTTCTTTTGTTAGGCTCCATCGCTCCCGGCGAGTTTGTCAACACAGCCATGTCTGTACTAGAAGGAATCTCACAACATCCCGCTATACTGACGGAACATGATCGGGTCATCATGGAGACCATACTGCCCATCCTAGCCACACTGGTCGAGAGTCAGAATGGTCAGTTGACCACTGTGTTACTTTTGTCTCAATGAAATTACAAATCAACTCTGATATTTGTTGCAACATTGGCGGTATTTATTGAATTTTGTTTGAATGAGCACTTGTTAAATGTTTATACCATATACAAAATTTACATCATTCAATTTCAATACTTCTTCATTGATTGATATAATCTATCTGTTAGCATTTGCAAATTTTCTGTATGAATCATTTTTGGAGTAACATCCCTCCCGGATACCAAAACTAGGTTGTCTGAGAATATTGGAGTAATTGATTGCCACAATAATATAAATTGTATAGTCAAACAAATTTAAATGGTATGTGTATATTGTTACCCTGATTTATTTACATTCAATAAATCTTGTTTTGTATTTCCTACAGGTGATACCAGAGCGTTGTCGCTGCGTCTAATCTCTGACATGGCCACAGTCTATCTCAGTCAGGACCAGTTTGAAAGTGATGCCAAAATTAATATCTCCCATCTCCACAAAACTGTCAGCGAGATTCTCCTTCCCAAGTATGTTACTTGATATTTAGTTAAGAGTGGAGTTAGATAGAATGTACTGTGTCAATATATGTCTGAATACATCAAAGATTTAAAGATGTATCCTTTGAATATGTAATTGTGTTGTTTTGTTTGAAGGTGAAAATAGGGAATTATGAAGATGTACCAAAGACAAAGATTAGTTTGATGATAGCTATAGAGTCTGAACTTGTGTAGTTAACTTTTCATCCTATGTTTTACAGGTTTGAGTACATTTTATTGGACCAGGAGCCATTACCTAGTTACGGTATGAAGCTACTATTGGCCCTACTAGAACACAGTGGAACCTTCATCAAACAGGTGGAACAGCTAGGCCTGGTCTCAGTCATATTCCAGGTTCTTCTGGTGAGTTTTACTTACTTTTTAATAAGTATAATCCAGGTTCTTCTGGCAAGATTTACTTACTTGGGTATAACCCAGTTTCTTCTGGTGAGTTTGACTTTCTTGGGTATAATCCAGGTTCTTCTGTTGAGTTTGACTAACTTGGGTATAACCCAGTTTCTTCTGGTGAGTTTGACTTTCTTGGGTATAATCAAGGTTCTTCTAGTGTGTTTGACTTTCTTGGGTATAATCCAGGTTCTTCTGATGAGTGTGATTTCTTGGGTATAATCCAGGTTCTTCTGGTGAGTTTAACTTTCTTGGGTATAATCCAGGTTCTTCTGTTGAGTTTGACTGTTTGACTTTCTTGGGTATAATCCAGGTTCTTCTGATGAGTGTGATTTCTTGGGTATAATCCAGGTTATTCTGGTGAGTTTAACTTTCTTGGGTATAATCCAGGTTCTTCTGGTGAGTTTAACTTTCTTGGGTATAATCCAGGTTCTTCTGGTGAGTTTAACTTACTTTGGTATAATCCAGGTTCTTCTGTTGAGTTTAACTTTCTTGGGTATAATCCAGGTTCTTCTGGTGAGTTTGACTTACTTGGGTATAATCCAGGTTCTTCTGGTGAGTTTGACTTTCTTAGGTATAATCCAGGTTCTTCTGGTGAGTTTAACTTTCTTGGGTATAATCCAGGTTCTTCTGTTGAGTTTAACTTTCTTGGGTATAATCCAGGTTCTTCTGGTGAGTTTGGCTTACTTTGGTATAATCCAGGTTCTTCTGGTGAGTTTGACTTACTTTGGTATAATCCAGGTTCTTCTGTTGAGTTTGACTTACTTGGGTATAACCCAGTTTCTTCTGGTGAGTTTGACTTTCTTGGGTATAATCAAGGTTCTTCTAGTGAGTTTGACTTTCTTGGGTATAATCCAGGTTCTTCTGGTGAGTTTAACTTTCTTGGGTATAATCCAGGTTCTTCTGGTGAGTTTGACTTACTTTGGTATAATCCAGGTTCTTCTGGTGAGTTTGACTTACTTGGGTATAATCCAGGTTCTTCTGTTGAGTTTGACTTACTTGGGTATAATCCAGGTTCTTCTGGTGAGTTTAACTTTCTTGGGTATAATTCAGGATCTTCTGAAGAGATTAACTTACTTGAGTGTAACTCAGGTTCTTCTTATTAGATTGACTTACTGAGTATAACCCAGGTTCATCTGGTGTGATTGACTTACTTGGGTATAACTCAGGTTCTTCTGGTGCGATTAACTTACTATGTTGTAACCAAGGTCTTTTCAGGGTCAGTTTTATATATGCGGTACAACTGCTTCTAAAAGATATTATATCAAGTATAAACCTGCAATGTTAATACAGCTGTTGGGAGTTCTTAAGAGTTGTACCAGATTTTACATTTTGTAGGACCACCAGGCTCCGATTTCTCGAAACAAAAGTTCAGACTTAAGTCAAAACTTAAGTTTTTTACCTTATATAACTTATATGAATGCTTTTGATTTAAGTCATTTTTTCGAGAAATCGGGGCCAGAGCAGCCCCCTCAGCAGTGCTGTACAGAATATATATATACTGATAGTTTAATATTTTGTAGGACCACCAGAGCAGTCCCCTCAGCAGTGCCGTACAGAGTATAGCTGGTATATTGAACTGTCTTGTCAGTCATAGGGAAACCAACATGAGGGACCTGTATGACCAGGGTCAGTATTATAAAACATGCTATCAAAGATAAGAATAATGAAGGGAAAGAATAATAAAAATAAATGGCGTGTATACACTCGGGTAGCTTGGATACAGCAAACCTGTAACTGTTGTAAAATTTTCTGTCTGTGCCATCAAAGATGTCGAGGGGAGCACACCGTATTATCATCATTAATATTGCATCTCGTATCTTCTTGTCCTGCCCCTTGTTGATACAATACAACTAGCTTATCTCAGAAACTACTAATGCAGTTTCCATCAAACTAAGTATGATCAGCATGATGTCTAGTTGTGCACCTTTCTGTTTATACCATATTGTGTGTTGCAGACATGTGGAGATGATTATTTTACAATCATTTTCTAGTTTCCATTCTGTTGATTATAAAGTGACAGAATTGTGGTACATATGTTAAATGCCTCCATGTTTTTTTCCTTTTATAGGCCTAATTGACTATTTCTCCACGTTGTTCTTCGAGGTGTCGGCAGCCTGTTTTGAGGGAGACGAGAGGGGAGGTGATAGTAAAGCTACCTTTACAATGCTACAGGTGCTCCTCGACACCCTCAATAGTATGCTCAAATACGTCTCAGAAATCGTGAGGAAAGCCCTGCAAGTAAGTATTATAGAATTTGTCTCAGAAATCGTGAGGAAGGCCCTACAAGTAAGTATTATACAATTTACAGTCTCAATAGCATGCTCAAATAATGTCTGAGAAAGCACAAGGAAATTACACTGAGAATCATACAGCATTATCAGTGTAAGTTGCTAGTCAAATGTAAGTTGATCAAATAGAATATGGCTATAATCATATTGTATGAAAGATAACAGAGTAAATTGTACAATGTTTCATCATTGATCTTTGTTCCATAAATTACATATTGAACATTCCTTTTACTATACATCAAATACATTGTGAATATTTAACTATGAATGAAGTCATATTAATTTGAATAAGATTATTTTGTGGTGTTACAGTGTGAATCCTGATAATTTCAGTCCTGTCTATTTTGTATGTTACAGACGAAGAAAGCTGGGATGGATGGAGGAACACGGGATGCAGAAGATGCAGAACAGTTACTTCTGATAAATAAATCCCTGACTGATGTCACCAATGTTTTAACTCAGCTGGTGAGTTTAAATTTATTTAAATCTGAGAGTTTGTCAATTTTCAGCTGGCCTCTTGAAGAGATGGGGAACTTATTTCATAACTTTGACCCCTGTATTCCGTTTTACTAGCTAATGCTGCAAGGATGATGTTATTTTGTGCAGAAGGTCTTCAGGGTTCAATCATTGAAGCTATGATTAAGAATTCAAACTAAAAACCATGGGACAAATATTTTATTGTTTTTTGTTTTTTGAAAACCATTCAGATTAATGTTATAATGTTAGTTGTTATAGTGGCATACTGTCGTAAAAGAATGTGTTAGGAGATATTCTCTCTTTGCTTGTTAGAGTTATCTGCCTTTGTGTCTATAGGTCGATTGTGACCTCATTATTTTGTGAGCAAAACTTGCATCATTTTCACTGAAAAATACCACCTTATTGTACTCATATACACATGACGTTACAACCAACACCTATCTGCAGGGTAGATAACTCTGTAGTAAGTAAATACAAAATCTTTTTAAAGGCTTTCCCCAACAGTAAAAACTTAATTTTAACTCTAATAAAAACTTAATTTGTTACCCTTGCATATTTTGGTTATATATTATTTGTTTTAAAACTTTAAGTCAACATTTATAAAAATCTTTAAAATGATTACTTAATAATTTGCTTTCCGTTTTTTTCTTCAAGTGTCGATGAATTAAGGCTTTTGTCAGGTATTCTACATATCAGTTTTCTTTATACTATGTATTAATCAGTCTAAATTGCCAATGACCTGTGTTTGTATTACCTATCCCCAGCTGTGTTGTGACGACTCAGATGTCCAGGACCTGGCCACAAAATGTTTGTCACTACTTGTTCAGTTGTTTGGTGGAGAGAACAAAGATGCTATGTCACTAGAAAATATGGTAAGTAACATTGAACTATGCCAGAAGAAATGGTTTGTCATTTTATTAAAGTTAGTCTTTAATAGAAACATGAGTCTGCTTAAATTTAATGAAGTCAGTTGATAAAAATATTATCAGAAATTTGAACGATACGTTTGCTAGAAAATAGGTTTAGAAGGCATTTCTATAAAGTCCTATAAGAAAATGTTAGTCAAACTCTACAGAATTTATAGACATCCTATCAGCAGCTACTGTCTAAAATGAGTGGACATATTTGAGGATTTTTATGAATTTTACATTGATCTTTGTTTTCTCACAGGATTGTTACAGTAGGGCCTTGCAGAAATCTGATGCTAAAAGACAGAAAGTCCTTCTCCGGATCATCAAACGCTTGGTGAGACATTTTAATTTGGTTATACCTGACCTTTTCAAAAATCTGTTTTGCAAATTGTGGTACACTTTATCTTCAGCAGTCACTTCTGAATGTGAGCTTTCACCTTCAGTCTCTATATGTATGCTCCTTAGGTTCACACAGTACTACCAACATGATAATTTCTATATGTCACTTTGATGTAGGATATAGATTCTCAGTCATAGTTTAGAAGCATGGCTTCTTATTTGGTCAAAGTAATAATAAGGCACCTTCATCATTACAGAGTAATTGTCATTTATTTTATTAGCATATTTCTTCAGGCCTGAAGATTTGTTGTCATGATAAAGTCAGTTTCAAACTTTATCCAGTACTTTGATATGCTATGATGTGTTAACAGTAGAATGAAATTTGTTGTAGTTGAGTACTGAAAAGGCACATGTAGATCTGATGAAGCAGCATGGAGAGGACTTGGCCATGACGATACGGAATCTCGTGCAGACAGGAAAGTAAGATTGTTTTCCAGTAACTAGGTTATGAGTTGGTAAGATTAATATGTTTAAAATCATATCAATACTTGCAGGATAATTATATTATGTCTGACTAGGTTTACTGTAAACCAACTTTCTTTCATGGCTACTAAATTTCACGATTTCAATTTGGAAAAAAGTTCACGTAGATTAAATTTTGCGAAATAAAAAAAAAATTAAATACAAAGAAATATCCCTAATTTACTGTGTAAATCGCACATGAAAAAAATTGGTTTTCAGTAGTAGATAAAGAAAGCTTAAGGACCTGGGTCCAGTTGTTCAAAGAGTGATTACTTTTTCATTACTTGATGAGTGAGATTTTTATTTATCATTTCCTGCAAAACCTGTAACTAAATCTTCACTACAACAAGAAAGAAGGTAAAGAGTACAGCCCTTAAGGATTTTGATAATTTTTTAAAATTATTATTACAAGAAATCATTTGAAATTTGTTGTTAAACTGTGATTAAGCTAATCACCCTTTGAACAAATGAACCCTGGAGAAATCACTGACTGACGGTCATTACCTGGCCACTGACTGACGGTCATTACCTGACCACTGACTGACGGTCATTACCTGGCCACTGACCCACATCTCTTTAATCTTACCCTAGTGGTAAAATATCACAAGACCTTAACCAATCAGTTTGCATAATGGGTAAAATTGGGTGTAGGAGAATCAGATTGAAATAAGTCAATGGGGGAATCCTGAGTATATTTCTGTAATATCAACAAAAAGTGTTTTTTTTGTTTACTTATTGACAAATGCTTGTTTTATTTCAGTTCTCACGCTGATGTAGCTTTGACTTCACTTGCGGCAGATATTTTAAAACTGACTGGCTTCCATCAATGACGAGAAAGCAAAGGAATTGTGTAAAATGCAATATGGCTGTGATTGGAACTTAACATTCCATTTTAATACTTCAACACGAATAGCAGTGACCAAACTTTGGACTGAACAAATCTGTGCTAACTTTGGACCGGTGATTTGATTGTACGCTACTGCTATGCTGATGATGTAGAAATGTGTGGTCACTGACTTTATTGTATTAAGGACAGTAAGTGCTGGTGTCCTCTATTAAGGGTGTATCATTACAGGGTAACAAGTAACTGTGCTGTTACAGGGACTATGATAGACACAAGTAACAGCATATCCCTGTGGATATAGATTATCCAATATATTAATTATCTGATAGAATTGTACGGTTTTGTGTATTGTTAATTTATTAAGAAAATGTCAAGTAAAATACTACCTGGTTAATTTAAACAAATTTACGTTAGATAATTGTTTTGATGTATTGTTCTGGGTTGGAATGCCAGCAGTAAGCTTAGGGTGTTCTGGGTTGGAATGCCAGCAGTAAGCTTAGGGTGATCTGGGTTGGAATGCCAGCAGTAAGCTTAGGGTATTCTGGGTTGGAATGCCAGCAGTAAGCTTAGGGTGATCTGGGTTGGAATGCCAGCAGTAAGCTTAGGGTATTCTGGGTTGGAATGCCAGCAGTAAGCTTAGGGTATTCTGGGTTGGAATGCCAGCAGTAAGCTTAGGGTGATCTGGGTTGGAATGCCAGCAGTAAGCTTAGGGTGTTCTGGGTTGGAATGCCAGCAGTAAGCTTAGGGTGATCTGGGTTGGAATGCCAGCAGTAAGCTTAGGGTATTCTGGGTTGGAATGCCAGCAGTAAGCTTAGGGTGATCTGGGTTGGAATGCCAGCAGTAAGCTTAGGGTGATCTGGGTTGGAATGCCAGCAGTAAGCTTAGGGTGATCTGGGTTGGAATGCCAGCAGTAAGCTTAGGGTATTCTGGGTTGGAATGCCAGCAGTAAGCAATTAGGGTGATCTGGGTTGGAATGCCAGCAGTAAGCTTAGGGTGATCTGGGTTGGAATGCCAGCAGTAAGCTTAGGGTGTTCTGGGTTGGAATGCCAGCAGTAAGCTTAGGGTATTCTGGGTTGGAATGCCAGCAGTAAGCTTAGGGTATTCTGGGTTGGAATGCCAGCAGTAAGCTTAGGGTGTTCTGGGTTGGAATGCCAGCAGTAAGCTTAGGGTGATCTGGGTTGGAATGCCAGCAGTAAGCTTAGGGTGATCTGGGTTGGAATGCCAGCAGTAAGCTTAGGGTGATTCTGGGTTGGAATGCCAGCAGTAAGCTTAGGGTGATCTGGGTTGGAATGCCAGCAGTAAGCTTAGGGTGTTCTGGGTTGGAATGCCAGCAGTAAGCTTAGGGTGATCTGGGTTGGAATGCCAGCAGTAAGCTTAGGGTGATCTGGGTTGGAATGCCAGCAGTAAGCTTAGGGTGATCTGGGTTGGAATGCCAGCAGTAAGCTTAGGGTGATCTGGGTTGGAATGCCAGCAGTAAGCTTAGGGTGATCTGGGTTGGAATGCCAGCAGTAAGCTTAGGGTGATCTGGGTTGGAATGCCAGCAGTAAGCTTAGGGTGATCTGGGTTGGAATGCCAGCAGTAAGCTTAGGGTGTTCTGGGTTGGAATGCCAGCAGTAAGCTTAGGGTGTCTGGGTTGGAATGCCAGCAGTAAGCTTAGGGTGATCTGGGTTGGAATGCCAGCAGTAAGCTTAGGGTGATCTGGGTTGGAATGCCAGCAGTAAGCTTAGGGTGATCTGGGTTGGAATGCCAGCAGTAAGCTTAGGGTGATCTGGGTTGGAATGCCAGCAGTAAGCTTAGGGTGATCTGGGTTGGAATGCCAGCAGTAAGCTCTGGATGCGATACTGGGTTGGAATGCCAGCAGTAAGCTTAGGGTGATCTGGGTTGGAATGCCAGCAGTAAGCTTAGGGTGTTCTGGGTTGGAATGCCAGCAGTAAGCTTACGGTGATCTGGGTTGGAATGCCAGCAGTAAGCTTAGGGTGTTCTGGGTTGGAATGCCAGCAGTAAGCTTAGGGTGATTCTGGGTTGGAATGCCAGCAGTAAGCTTAGGGTGATCTGGGTTGGAATGCCAGCAGTAAGCTTAGGGTGATCTGGGTTGGAATGCCAGCAGTAAGCTTAGGGTGATCTGGGTTGGAATGCCAGCAGTAAGCTTAGGGTGATCTGGGTTGGAATGCCAGCAGTAAGCTTAGGGTGATCTGGGTTGGAATGCCAGCAGTAAGCTTAGGGTGATCTGGGTTGGAATGCCAGCAGTAAGCTTAGGGTGTTCTGGGTTGGAATGCCAGCAGTAAGCTTAGGGTATTCTGGGTTGGAATGCCAGCAGTAAGCTTAGGGTGATCTGGGTTGGAATGCCAGCAGTAAGCTTAGGGTGATCTGGGTTGGAATGCCAGCAGTAAGCTTAGGGTGATCTGGGTTGGAATGCCAGCAGTAAGCTTAGGGTGATCTGGGTTGGAATGCCAGCAGTAAGCTTAGGGTGATCTGGGTTGGAATGCCAGCAGTAAGCTTAGGGTGTTCTGGGTTGGAATGCCAGCAGTAAGCTTAGGGTGATCTGGGTTGGAATGCCAGCAGTAAGCTTAGGGTGATCTGGGTTGGAATGCCAGCAGTAAGCTTAGGGTGATCTGGGTTGGAATGCCAGCAGTAAGCTTAGGGTGTTCGTTGGGTTGGAATGCCAGCAGTAAGCTTAGGGTGATCTGGGTTGGAATGCCAGCAGTAAGCTTAGGGTGATCTGGGTTGGAATGCCAGCAGTAAGCTTAGGGTGATCTGGGTTGGAATGCCAGCAGTAAGCTTAGGGTGATCTGGGTTGGAATGCCAGCAGTAAGCTTAGGTGATTGGGTTGGAATGCCAGCAGTAAGCTTAGGGTGATCTGGGTTGGAATGCCAGCAGTAAGCTTAGGGTGATCTGGGTTGGAATGCCAGCAGTAAGCTTAGGTGATCTGGGTTGGAATGCCAGCAGTAAGCTTAGGGTGATCTGGGTTGGAATGCCAGCAGTAAGCTTAGGGTGATCTGGGTTGGAATGCCAGCAGTAAGCTTAGGGTGATCTGGGTTGGAATGCCAGAGTAAGCTTAGGGTGATCTGGGTTGGAATGCCAGCAGTAAGCTTAGGGTGATCTGGGTTGGAATGCCAGCAGTAAGCTTAGGGTGATCTGGGTTGGAATGCCAGCAGTAAGCTTAGGGTGTTCTGGGTTGGAATGCCAGCAGTAAGCTTAGGGTTCTGGGTTGGAATGCCAGCAGTAAGCTTAGGGTGATCTGGGTTGGAATGCCCAAAGGTAAGCTTAGGGTGTTCTGGGTTGGAATGCCAGCAGTAAGCTTAGGGTGTTCTGGGTTGGAATGCCAGCAGTAAGCTTAGGGTGATCTGGGTTGGAATGCCAGCAGTAAGCTTAGGGTGATCTGGGTTGGAATGCCAGCAGTAAGCTTAGGGTGATCTGGGTTGGAATGCCAGCAGTAAGCTTAGGGTGATCTGGGTTGGAATGCCACTAGACCATTGGAAGATCATGATATAACTAAAATATTATTCTCTTCAATATGCGGCAGAATTAAGTAAGAGTTACAAATGATGATACCTGAAGCTTGTGGTTTCATTTTTTGCAACTGTTTAGCAGAGAATCTTAATTTTACATCTATTTGAAGGTATTTGGATATATACACTGTACTTCACATCCGTCCAAATGGTACATTTTCTGTCTGTTTTCATAAGTTTTTATGGTGTTCAAAATGATTTTTTCTTGAGTATATGATTTGTGCTTAATGAATGCCTTAATGAATGTATGTGTCCATTGAATTTTTCATCCATTCTTACAACTTTGCTAGCCAAAGATATTTAATCCGATTCTCTTCCTACAAACCTTGGCATATATCACTTCCAAACAGATGCTCCTGCACTGTGCCATCTACTGGATCCTCACAGTTGCCCCCCTTCCATTTACGTAATAAGCAACCAATTAAAAAGCTTGTATCATTATTGTCATTTTCGCATGGTTGAAAAAATGGCAGCACTCTATGAAACATGAATGCTGTTTGTGACAGATTCAAAATACCAAAGATAAACATATTTGTGAGTCATTTGTTTGTTTATGCTAAAGTTCTGCAGTGTCCAATTTTGTCACGAGATCACAGTGTATCTTTGAATTGTTTAACTTTGTGAAACAGAAACTAAGCATGTATTTACTTGCCTATCTGTTTGGATAGCAACGTATATAAGATGTTCATTTAGCAGTTCTAAAACATTTAAAAACTGATTAAATAGTCAGTAATATGACTTTGCTAGGAGTTGATGTTGACAGGCCCCATATATAAATGTAGGTCACTATTCTATTGATTCATTTCTGCTTTGTTGACTTATCAAAGCTGCATTTTCATTGGTCGCCTGAACCTAGCCGCATCCAGTCAGAATTTGAAAGCAAAAACATCGGGTTTGAAGTGATAACTGCCAAGGGTTGTAGGAAGAGAATCAGACTAAATACCCTTGGCTAGCGAAGTTGCCATTCTTGGATCAGGATTATTACTTAATTTTAACCAACAAAAAATATTCTATGATCTGAATTAAATGAGTGTTTGTATATTTATAATATATGTGTATGGAAGTTGAAATTTTGATTTTATACCGGAGAAAAGTTTTTGTCTTTCACACACTGTCATTTAGTAAAAATGTAAAAACTTGAATTATTTTCACGTTTTTATTATCCCAAAACCATATATTACAATGTACAGCAAACTCTTTCTCTGTCACTCACTTTCAGCCTCAAGTTGACAAGCTTACGCATTACAAAGTAGAAAACACACAAAGCTTTCTCTTTCATTCTCCATCAACTAGCATTTTTAAAGTAACTAACGCTTGTCAAAACAGCTGTACAAAACTTATTTCTGTATAGGAATTACTGCTAACTTCATTAAGTATACCGTAGATTATACTGTATAATTTCCTGTATATAAATCCATTACTTTATGTATCTTGGTTAAACTCGGAAGCCTTGTATCAGAACATAACTGACACATTATTATTTTCACTGACTACTTGAATTAATCTTGATGCATCATTATTGCCCTCATCTGTCAAAAGTAAAATTTCAGATTACCAAAAAGAAATAATTTAAAGTATGTTAAATTGATTCACAAAACCTCAAACTGGATAAATTAACACAGCAAATACTTTATTGAGGCAATGTAAAAATCCTTTTTTTAATAAAAAGAGCTTTCATAATATGTTTACCATACATGATTTAGGAAATTCAAAGCATGAAATTTAATTAGTTTTTAAAAAGAGTGAATCCAGCAGTACTGTTTATTATATTAGTTCTATCAATTCAAACTAGCTTCTATTTAAATCTATATTGTATACTACATTCTATGTCAAATCTCGCTCTCTCCACTGGTACACATGAAGGTTGTTTAAGACCCACACAACACTTGCACTACATTAGCTATGGACAGATATTACAAGTATAAGCTGCAGGTCCACTTGGTACAATACTATCAAAGCTAAGCATTAAACTGTCCATCTATATCTTTGTCACTGTCTCTTTTTGACAATACAAAACATCTCAAATATTTCATAAAAGTTAATCAGATTATTTGGAAAGCGAAATTTCATTGTATCATCAACTTACATGTATATGTTACAGGTTGTAATTAGTAACTGGGTAATTACGTATATATATTGATACGGGTTTGATTGTTCGTACAAGCAATCTACTACTCCCACCTTCTTGTAGTCTGAAAGCTCTAACTATTAGGAATACACAAAGAAATACCTTTGATATAAGTAGAAATGAAATTGTCCTTGATCAAATGTAATTTAGTAGCTACAATGTTTATGGTAAGGGAGATAACTACTATTAGGAAATCTCTGATGAGAATGAAGCATATTTTCTATTGTCAAAATAGATTTGTCAAAGATAAGTTTTATTTCACACAATTTAAGCTTTAATTAAAACAGCTTTGACATTAATTACAATCACTTACAAAAATAGTCTCCTAGATGGATTAGTTTTTACCTGTATAACATGTAAATGTTAATCCAACAAGGTTCAAAATCAATACAAACATATTCGATATTCCATTTAGACAAAATACCTTGGAATTTTGATGGCTCAATAAATTAACATATTATCATTAATTTGAATGCATACTTTATCATGGCTTCATGAATTTGAGGTCTGAATTGACCTCAGTGTCAAATCAAAGGACAACAGTGATCATCTGTGATCAAACTTGATAAATTGGAACAGCTGTACAGGTGGTCAATTCTTAACATCAACATCTTAAAACATTAACAAGATAATCACATCCATGAATGGAGATGCTGTACATCGATGAAGCTTTAAACAAGATAACAAAGCTTATAAAACCGACCATATATATATACAGATTGTGTCATAACAGGAATAGTTCCTCAACAAAACTTTTATGGCACAATTTGAATCTAAACAAAATTTCCTTACATTTTTCTTGTAAAACTACCATTAATTCCTTTGTCTATGACACTAGACACCAAGATTGAAGTCTGATTTCTGAACAGAAATATAAATATTGACATCAGAATGCTTAAAGTCTAGTGTCCAGGTAAGTGGAAAGTTATTAAAACCTACAACATTAATTTATGAAGTATTGCTCATTATCATCCAATCAATGAAGCATGGCCTTTGTATTTGTAGTAATTCTGTATTTGAATATTATAGTTATCTGCCCTTGCAGGTAAGTGTATTGATTGTGATGATATATGTTTGCGAGCCAAACATCATAGTTTTCACTGAAAACGACACAAGTTTTGCTCATAAAAAGATGACTTCACAATGGATATACCTACCTACAAGGGTAATATGCAAAAACAGAATAAATGTTAGGGCCATTAGAAGATGACAAGCTGTCCTCCATACTCCCTGGGCTACCATTACTTATGTTCTGTGATTCTATGGACAATGATATTTAGCATGCAAACTCAACTGCATATGAGGAAACATGAAATGTGTTATGCAAATACTTTTCCTAACAGTTTGCAGTGTTTTATTTTGGCATTTAGAGGAGAGTCTCAGTGACTACTAGTTAGTCTATAAACCAATGGACTGGCCTTATAGTGCTTCTTTATAACTCTTTAGTTACTGATATTTCTGTTGATAACTTGTAATACACCAAGTAAGTTTAAAAGTTACTTAATATCAATAGATCACAAAATCATGTTTTTGCTTCTTGTGTAGTTGTGGACTACTACTGTAGTTAGAATTCACTTGGGCCCTTACATAAATTTAACATGTGCAAAAGAAAATGAATTTCATCGTTCTATCTGCCATCCCCACATCAAGAATTGTATGAGCATATAATTGTATTTCATGGGCCACACAATGGAGGTCATATTTAGGATTAAAGTCTTACTTGAGGATGGGTGTCTTTGATGTATGGACCCGACAGACGAAGTGCCATCAGCTCACATTACCCTGTAGGCTAATAAAGCTCCATTATACAGCTATATAATATTTCTTATAATGAAATTATATCTGGGATGATATATTGATAAAAATCTATTGTCTGATGAACTGGAATGGTTTGATCACTTCTGTACCAAATTAAGGTCACAAGGTTAATTTATAGGAAGATATCTCCATCGAAGGAATAGATAGTTGGGAATGTGGGCTCCATTTTTTCTTCTCATACATATGAGTAAGGGTTGTCTCCCTTACATTGTCTGCAGATAAATCTTTTAACATTGAACTTATTGTCAAATTAGAAGCTAAGGAACACTCTGTGCCATCAGCAGGAAGAGAACAAATGAATCCACGACGATGCAGCAAGAGACTTGTGTCTTGGTAGTCCAAAACCTCGTTAACAAGATTTCGGAGACTAACTAGTGTTATATCACAAGGAAGGGGGCCCTGAGAGGGGGAGAACACTCGGGCCAAAATGTCAGTGTTAACTTGAGTGTACAGAGTCACAATTGGCTGTTGTAGGGCCTCCCCTATGGATAGCCCCAGTAGGGAGGGGAAAGTGGTCAGCCCTGGATTTGCTGGTTGGTGCTCAGTAAATTGTTCGATTTGTAACACAAATCTACTGAGCGTGAGTTTATTGTCTTCCACGCCCTCTCCGAGGCCTCGCTCATCATCATACATTAACTGTCTTTCCAACATTATTTCTAGCTGACCTTGTTTAAGTCCGGCTACGCCATGTGGCTGAGCGGAGTGTAAAGTCAGACGATTCACCTGGTCCTCCAGTATAGCCATACTTGTCATCGGATAATAATTTGCCTCCGTACGAAGTTTCGTATCTGTAGAACGACCAATCAACTGGAAGCCATTCTCATCTGTATAGTATGACAAATCTGGATTTTTAATGTTGGTGTTGAATCTCATAATGATCTCCCGATCATGCAGTTCCTGTGCATACATGTTGATCAAGTTCTCTATATGAAGACCACGTCCCTGTGGCCCTGGGTGATGGTAGATTTGTACGAGGTGCCGGATGTGGCGGTATATGACTTCCACTTGTGACATGAGTTGCCCTCTTGTTACCCTGATAATAGGTGTACCCTTCAGGGTTGGTTGGGCGCCTTCTAATGTTGGGTAGAAGAGATATGCCCCGCTACCTTGAGATGTATATTGGAGAAACTCGAGGTTCACATCTGTCTTGTTTCCAGTTGCTTTATTCTCTATAACTTTAAGCATCCCATCCTTGGGACTAAACTGGGCTCGCAGGAAATCATTTTCTAGAATAATCGGTCCACGGAAGTGTTTAGAATCTCGAGGCCTGTTCTGGTAGAATCTACTATATGGTGGTATAGAGAGTTGTTTTGTATTGTATATTGTGATCTCTGCAGGGAAGGAATGGTCCTTGGTTACTTTGTCTACTTTATAAAGCATAATAGTTTCTATTGACAATGAAGATAACTTTTTGAAAAACACAACCTCGAACACACGTTCATGTACAGCAACATTAGTATCCCAGACCGGATTCACCTGATGAGGAATCACTTGGTTGTCGGTGTCATGAACAACGAGATGATCAGTATTCACCAGTAACGTCCACATCTCTGATCGCTCGTGCATGGAAGGGTTATATAACATCACCTTTGTTCCGAACTCGACGACTGCAACAACTTGTCTGCGAGGAAGTGTCCGATGATCAGAGTATACAAGAGTTGGACTTAGGATCAGAGGCGTCATTATTCGCCCCTCTGTCAGAAGTGCTTGTGTTGTGATCGCTAAAACTTTTTGAGTACTGTTGTAAGCTGCATTCAGTAGACGCTCAAAGTCCTCGACAACATACGACTTAGATGTACCAGTAATAGCATCGTGATGAAGAAAAACACCCAGATTTCGCCGAGCTTGTTGTAAATGTGTAGCAGTCTCATGATAAAATTCAAATTCACGATCCCACTTTTTCATATATGCTATTGTAAGTGTGTATAATATTTCAGCTGCTCTCAGATTTGCCTGAACATCTCTAGAGAACTTTTTATCGAAAGGTCGGGTTGTGTAATATCCTGACCAATAAGCATTGTTTTTATCAGAATATGGAAAGAAGTCACCACTTAGAGAGGGAAATCCTTCTTGTAGAGTATTCTTTTTCAAAGCTTCCTCTGATTTCCTCACAGCTTTAAAGTAATCAGACAATGTTCCGAATTTGATATCAATATTCCATTCCTTCCTTGAGTTCATGTACTGCATGAGCATATCATAATTTTGGAACTGATGGTCCCACTCGGATTCTCTGTCGTATCGGAAATCGTCACCGAGGGGAACGAGAATGGTATTGTACCGGTATAAATTTGCTTTAGATTTGTACTGTTTGTATAAGGCTGTTGCAAGAACCTCTACATTTGATACAGTGATCGGTTTTGAGAATGTTCTCCGGTTGAAGTTGTCTGTCTGCCAGAAGTCAAACATTAAGCAGACATCTGGATTGGGACCACATGTATGTTTGATACCATACAACATGTAGGGCATGGTGTGGCACAGTATGTCTGTGTGTCCCTGTGAATCCCAGGCCTGACGCCAGTTAAACTCCAGACTTTTACTTCGTACAAGTGCTGCCTTTGTGGATTGGTGGATTCGCTGAATCACCATGTTTTCTAGACCTGCACTTTTCCACAGATAAGGCATGGTACCAGAATGTCCAAAAGGATCAATAGACCAACTGTTGAGTGGCTTGGTGCTAAGGTTTTCCCCAAGCCATTGGTGGCCTTCCATGAGCTGGTCAATGACTGAATAATAATGTGTGCTTGCCTCGTCTGGCATCACCCAGCCACCAAGGACTATTTCCAGCTGGCCACGTCTGACGAGGCGGCGAACCTGAGCCTTCACATCGTCGTCCAGCTCATTCCACCACATACTCAGAAACACAGTCTCTGCCCAGACAAATGTCATGTTTGGGTATATTCTCAGTTTTGACACCATATTGTTGAGAATGTTTTTGGTTGAGACAACATAGTACTCCTCCACAGTGCGTTGCCACCCTGGGTCATTGTGGCTATGTGGCACTACTATGACTGTCAGTGGCTCTTTATTGTCGGACGTTGTCGCAGTTGTTGGTATAATATACTGGCCATTACTTTTCATGGCGTAGGTTGTCTGGTTCTTTAGTGCCTGTGTTGTGATGGTAGTGGTTGGTTTTACTGTCCCCATGCCCTGGCAGATGTTATGGGACACTGATCGTAGCATGCGGCCATGGTATGGTGACTCCTGGTAGAGGGGACGATTGCTCTGACCAAGGTTATCAAGGATAGCCATTAGTTGTGTGTTGCCAAGGGCAACCAGGCCGACCAGGGCAACAAGGCCAAGGCCAGCCACGATCAACAACCGCTGTTGGAACTTCATCCCGCACTCATGTTTCCATATCAACCAACAGTCGGGCACCAAAGAGGAGGTCAAGCCTGAAAAAGACAAAAAGAAATTCAGTTTTGTGCATCAGTATATTTGATGAAACATAATTTTCATGCTGTAAACTTTCCTGATTACATAACCTATTTATACAAAGTATATGATATTTTTTTGATTAAGGTGTACATCACTCTGAAGCCCTGTGCATCACTGGATACAAATGTGTATGGGTAGCAATATACAACAGCCCTCCAACCTTGGTATGTGTTTGTATGGAGGAGCCACCATCTGCTACATTTAGAGACTCTCAAAATAACTTAACATTTAATGAAGGACTCTGCCAAAGAAATATCCTTAATGTTCAATGACACTTGATACATAACCATGACATTTATAAAAGTGGCAAAAATCTAAAAAAATAAAGTGGTAATAGAAAGCTGCAGATTTCTTCAGTTTCGTTAATATACATTTTGATAGATGTAACAATAAATATGTTAACAGACATATATGTACATAAAATACATGTAGCATCAAGCTTAATACATTAAGGTTTTTTTTTGTTAGATTTTACATCCTTACTAACAATTTGGCAGAGCTCAATGTCAGGGCAGCTCTTCATATATGAACGCTTTAAAACTCCGTCTTTAAGTTTTTACAAAAATCCTTTTTCTTTTCGGTGTTACAAATTATTTTTATAAACACATTGATGTTGTACTGTTTTTTTCTGATCATTGCAGTGGTACATGTATGTAGCTTGCAGCCACAAGTCTCTAGTGTGTAATAAACTCTGAATAGTGGAAACAATGCTAGCTATACAACTTAAAGTAGGCACATATATTACACTGCCTTCTTATTCTATGTTTTTCCCCGAGTAGAACAATAAAAGTTGAAAAGTACATAGAAAAACAATATTTTAAACCTTTTTCAGTTGCCACTGTAAGAAAATAACCGTTAAATATAAAAACCCTTTGAATGTTTAGAGTACAGAACACTTAATATAAAATGTAAAAAACAGAATGATTTATTATCAAGTTTTCTTTTTAGATTTCTTATTCAGCTTCTGTATAAAAAGAAAAGTACATGGCTATTTATATTTTGACAGACACAACGAAATGTTGGTTTGAATTGACAGATTGTGAGGGTTCTGGTCTGTACAGGTTATACACAAGCTATATTTCCAGGCCCTGGTGCCTCCTTAAGATTAAATATGAGTCACACCTGAGTAAGACCAGTAGCAATCATTTATATCTACTGAAAAACCACACAAGCCTACAGACTGTCATAACAAACGTCATTCAGTGGCGATCACAAAAACATGAAACGAATTACAGACCTGGCAAAAAAATTCTACACTGTGTAAAAAATCACCCATTAAGTAAAAATTGATAAGTCATTACTTGATGTTCTGATACACTGTAAAAAATCACCCATTAAGTAACTATTGATAAGTCATTACTTGATATTCTGATAATTTAATTCATTTGAAATGTAACACACCAACTGGTCATAAACACAAAAAGAAAATGTTAAGAAACTAAAAGAATTTAAATTCTTCAAAAATCTTAAAATCCCAATATCCATATCTGTCTTATTTTTGCATGATTTAGAAGAATTTTGAAAAAATCCTGTTGTAAATCATGCAGAGACAGGACTAAATGGAAGTCAAGATGAGCGAAAATGATTCGGAAATTTTTGCTAAAAAAATCAAATAAATATTGAACATATCTAGGTAGGTCCCATTTAGTCAAACAAGCCGAAGTTAACCAATATTGTAACGTCGTTGCTGAGAACGTCATGTGACTACTGTAACTACGTAATGTCTTTCCGAACTCTTCCCAGTACGGGTCATGAACTTTCCGACTTAAGTTTGGCAATAATCGTAACTTCTATAGCGTCCAGTTTAAAATGAAGGCATGTATCGACTTTCAACAACTGCTGTACCAAAATGATTAGGAAATCATTGTCATCATTCTTTGATATAACTTAATTTCAACTACATCTACAAATACTAACAATATCGGGGTTGAATCTAACTTTAATTTTTGTTGATAGTTACATATAGTGTGACTTTAAAATTACCTAAAAATAATTAGCCATTTTGAATGACATGTAATTATTTTTTCTTATTGTGATTTATTACTACAATATGCACTACTATTGTATTTGATTCAATAAGCACCCAGGGCACTTGAAAATTCCAGAAAGTAAAATGATAATTTAAAAAAAAAGCAAAACAAAGAAAGCATATGCTATTCATATTTTCAGTGTGCAATTTAATAACGATTAACATTCATAATAAGTGAATTTCAGGCCTCAAAAAATGATAGGGTGCTTATAGGGATAGGGAGAGGCTCATTGGGACACTCATTAATCTCTCATTGGCATACCCCAGTGATTTGGTCTGACCTTCATGTGTCACTAAAATCATGTCAAGGACAGTAATCTGACTTCCAAATATCAAATGTTTAGCATATGATTAAATTTGATGACTTCAGAGTACAGAATACATTGAACAGAGTTTGAATTGATATGCAGTTTCAAAATATAAGGGAGAATTAATTATTTACAAATACATTGTCAAGAAATTATTTTTGTTGCCATTAAGTCTACGAAGAAGAACTTGCCCCTGTATATACTTAATGTGCATGTATGTGTAAAATCACTACCCATATTAAAAAGACATTTATTCTAATGTAATAATGTACCAGAAATATAATTATTGTATCCGTTTGCATCCCAAATAATACTGGTTCGTAGAGTAAGTGTGAAATTTATTCCTTTGTTAATTATGTAATTTGAGAAATCAAATAGGGGTAATAATGATTTAGAACGAGAAATTAGCTACTGATTACTTACACTGAACTGTCTGGGGGAACTAAAACTGAACATTTGTATCAATATTATTTTAAGCCTTTTCTCTGGAGACTAAATACTTTTTCTATATTTACTATGCAGAGGTATATCAACAATATTTTCTACAGAAAATTCTAAATAAACAGAGAATTTGCAGACACAGATGCTTTTAGAATTATGACAAAAGATGGCTTCCAGCTGCTGCTGGGCTGATATCAGACAAAACATGTACTCAGTTAATTCAGCAATAATTCATAGATAAACACTGATGTCGGCTCCATCATAATTTGTGATTACTTGGGATTTACAAAAAGGATTAGTTGATACAGGGATGTTTCAGTAATCACAGTTACCGGACAAATATAGGACAAATATAGACTCCCGAGGGAGCCAGCCACCCTAATCTGGCTGTAGTGCCAACTTGTCTAGATAAACAGGACACAGCTTGACAGTTCATAGAGAAATATCAGCCATCACACATATAGATACAGAATAAATATAAGCAGATGTAAAAACAGATGATTTCTTACAAAGTTAGCTTTAGTCAAAAGTGCTGAAATGCCTCATTGCCCCCTCAAATAGGAAAAGTCTTCCTTTAAACTGTGTTTCCCAAAACTATTGAAATTCTAACAAGAATTAGTCATCCATCCCTGCCAAAATATGTCCTCCATTCCAGGACACCATGCTGGCCCCTGCTAGAACTTGATTGGTCCTGGTGATGCAGCTACACCTTCCCAGCTGGGAATAACCTGGTACAACTTAATGTATATGTGTTACAAATCCACACCTGCCCCTTTAAGAGTCCTAAGGGTCCACAAACTTAATGGTATTCCCTTTAAAGCAAAGGCAATAAAAATGAAAGTGATATCAAACTGCAACCATATTTCTAGTGATAGACTGCCAACCAACATATTGGGTTTAGTATCTGAACTTCAGGCTTTTCAACTTTGATTTATTCTGATTTAACATTTATATTCATTTATGAGATGTCTTGATTGATAAGCAAGCCTCCAAACCACTATTTCTTTCATCATGTTGACAGACATGTCACAATATTGAAAACTGTTCCCATGGTAACCAAAAACTCCTTACCATCCCACCTGACCTTTATCTTTGAACCCCTGCCAGTTCCCACCCTCTGAGAAACTCAAATGAAATCATCACAACTATTTCCAAATACCTGTCACATATCCACATATACATATCTCAGTAATTTATTAATTCTTTCTCTCTTCATTTTCGCTTGAATAGATCTTTGCATTTCTTTTGATTTAGCTATAAATGCAATACATTTACATCGGTGGTAAAACAAATGATACAATAACTAAAGTAAACTTTATTTGTGCTGTTTGCAGAAGCATAAGATGTTTTGTAAAATGTGTGAGGAAAACTGACTGTTGAAAATCCATTTTGTTGGTCAGGTGACCCAATATAGTTAAGTTTGGATCAGGACATAATGAATTAAACCCAACATGTCTTGAAGGTAGACTTGACAATTCCTTCCAATCTGCTGAATTTATCAATAAAACTGAGGTCACTATATATGATTATACATGTATGTCCAATTCCTAATTTTCAAATTCCGTATATTGGACATAGGTACTCAATAGATGAGAAACTATGACAAAAAAAAAAGTCGGATCTGGTGGCCAGTTTTCCTCACTATATTTTTCCACCTTGAAACAGATCCCTAACTAACCTTTAATATTTACAGAAGGTGGGGTTGAATGACTTTAAGGAAGGGGTGAAAGGGAGTAGAAAGCAGTTGAGAGGGAAAAGGGGTCTACCTCCCAATGTCGGAAGTAATGGCCAGTCTAAGGAAGAAGTAGAGTGTTGGTAAGCCTCTAGTCTACAACATTTACAGAAAGTGATATTGTCTTGTGGTTGAAAGGGTTGGTGAGGCAGAGGAGATATTGAATGGTGGTCACTCCTAGTGTTATAAACCTCTTAGGGGTGGGGATCACTCTATAGGACTGGAAGTGGTCACTCCTAGTGTTATAAACCTCTTAGGGGTGGGGATCACTCTATCCCATGCAATAGATCCATTAAGTTTTTGGGAGGGGGAGTGTGTTTGAAAAAGGGGTATGAGTGTAGGGAGGGGGACCACATACTCCAGATACCCTTCACCAAACCAAATGGTTTTGGGTGGAGGGTATTTTATGGTGTAGGGGGAGGGGATCACTCCTCCACCCCCTCCTTGTTGAAGCTCCTAGCCTCCCATATCTCCCTTGTCAGACCTTGATCTATATGCTGATGGAAAGTTAGAACATTTATGATCACAAAACACATAGGGATTGGAAATGGTGCCTTTAACATTCCAAGTGTATGTGTTAACAGAGATCTATGTATGAGACTGGGCAGATAAGTCTTTCCGTTTCCTATATTTCAGAGGTGCTTGCCTCCAAAAGTGACAGATAGTTTGTACAATATACAAGCTGGAGTATATGGCAAGGCTTCAGGAGCTGCTAGTTTTGTTTCTTCTATAACCTTTTATCACCGTGACTACTACATTTTTCCTTATCAGTTGTTATTTGATAACTTTTATCAATTATACACTTAAACTTCGGTAAAATGTGGTCTTTCATTTCTATTTAACCATACTTTTCTGTATATATAACATACAACAAATGTTTCACTTTGCTTTGAACCAGAGTTAAATGTACAATCGGTAGTTTGCTTTGGCCTTATACCTAAAGCTTGTATATTTCAATTAAAACAGCAAGCAGGGGTCGAGTGGTCTAAATGTTGTAAATGGAAGCTGTTTTATTTTTGAGAATGGGTCAGTCTGATCCGACACCACGTTTATGTCAGACTGATCCTAAATCAGATTTTTCTATTCTTAAACATTGATCTAAATGCTTATGTGTTTCTCTATTTCCCAATAAATAAACATTGTTTCACTTTATTAACTTAATTTATCTGCTTGAATCAGTAAAAGGCAGTTTTCTCCATGATTACTGAACTTTAAAAAAAAAAAAAATAAAAAAAGATGAAATGTCTATTTTTGTATCTTTCAATTCAAAGTAAAGAACCAAGCATCTCTTTGAAATTAACTTAATGCATTAATTGTCAGCAAATAAAATCCTGGTATCATGGGATTCCTACTCCTGCATGGACACCACATGACAGTCACATGATATATAATTAGAGATCACTAATGATATAATTCATAAAAAGGTTATAAAATGAAACACAATTTTACTATAAAATTAAACTTCATAGAAAAAAATAAACGACATTTGGTTTTCTTGCTATCTTTGACGTGTTTTTTTTTCCAAAAATTAAGTTGGTGTGATCTTACTAGCTGCAATATTGTAGCTCAAAAGACTATTTGACAGAAAATGGTGTCGTCTTTAGAGCTACAATTGGTGCCTATTACTGCTAATGGAGCAAATAAATGAGTATGCGAACCATTATAAAACGTCTGTTTGCATTTTTATCGTACTTGTATGATATCGCCTACCTACTAGGCAATAAAACTGAACCAGATAAAATATCAAATTCTCATTGAGGCATTATTTTTTTACATAAGACATATAAAGGTCTTTATGAAGGGAATTTACACGGCAAGTCCACAAATTGTGAATTTGGCGTCTTGTGAGCGGTACAGTAGATATTAAGAATGGTGGTTGTGTTTGTTTTGGACAAAAATATTATGTAAATGCATGTATACGTATAAAATAATTGGAAACCTACAAAAAAGTATAGAAAACTATGCCCGAGTGATTTTCGGAGGCAGTGCTCCACTACGACACATAGGGACCAATTCGTACCCGACCGAAAGGTATAGTAGGCCGGGTACGTATATTCATTCTATGATCTTACCTGAAAAATTGCTGAAATCATTGTATGAATAAGAATCTAGTATCTAGTTCATACACACAACTGTTTTGAAAATATCATGTTTTGAAACCATTGTTTTTGCCATTGGTTGTTAAAAATAATAACTTTACGGCTGAAAATAGTTTTCAATAGTGGATAAAAAGTACTTGAAAGTTCGGAAATAAAATCATCTTGTCAAAATATAAACAAAACAAAAAATAAATATCAATTAGCATCACTTGGTTTCATGTTGGAATTTTTTTTGGAAAAATTAACATGAAAAAAAGTTATACTAATTAAAGTTCTTTTAAAGCATACACATAAGTTTAATTTATTCAGATGTCTTGGTGCACTCAGTTAAACTATAACAATGTTCTATATTGGAAGACAATGATAATGTTTTTTTGTTAACTGACAATATTTTTTACCCACAAGTTGCATAGGAATTAGCAATAAAACATAGAACAGACAGAAATAGATTTGAGGTCATACTGTCAAAGGCAAGCATGTTATATAGGAACGATGTTTACCTGTTTTCTTGTTTTTTCCACTCTTCATCATTAGCTGTTACAATCCCAAGATACACTACACAAATGAGTAATACTCTCTGATTTGGATACACTGAAGCCCCGGGGGAAGGAACGACACCCCAGGACGATGGCTATACAACAAATCCCTTGGCGTGGGGAAAAATCTGTGACCGAGGGTATATTCTCAGCCCTAAAATTAAGTCTGGAGTCCTAGCTACCACTGGGTCGGCATTAAACACTAATTTACTGAACTAACTGGAAATGTTTGAAGTTAGAAGAATCCAGTACATATTTTTTGGCTGTATAATCCTGGCTCTATCCCACTTCTGACATCAAAGTTGGTGTACGACTGTCCCCTGGTATCAGAGTACTCCGGTTCTCCTCCGAGCCTATCAGGGTCCCTCCGAGCCTATCAGGGTCGACATATACAGTTTATTTGGGTAAGCTCTGATTACCAGCTCTGCTGTACCTCCCCACTAGATTGTGTTACCCCTGTGTGTATGACTGGAGGCTGTCTGTCAACTTTGACAATCATTCTCCATTAGGCTGACTTGATTTTTCAACACTATAATTTATACAGTAGTATCCCATGCTGTTTACATTTGTAGTATGGGGTAAGATAGTGTTGTGAAGCTGGAGGCCTGATTCCTATCAATTCCTACTTCTTATAAACCACTCACTGACAACATCTCCCCCCACTACATCCCCCCATCCTAATATTTTCCTAAGCTCTTTCATTTTCTTCAAACACTACCCCTGTTTTGTCTAAGCCCTCCCTTTTTCTTCAAACACTACCCCTATTTTGTCTAAGCCCTCCCTTTTTCTTCAAACACCATCCCTGTTTTGTCTAAGCCCTTCCATTTTCTTCAAACACCAACCATTTCCCTTCACCCTTCATACTGTATTCCATTCTCTTTAAGTACCTAGTAATTTTGCAGGTTTTTTTTATTCCATTACATTTACTATGACCATGTTAATGTAAATGACTGACCAACGTCTTCATCAACCACAAATCACAGATAAAATATTTCAAATCAAAATTGCAAATAATTATTGTCTAAAATTGGCTCCAATAATCAATTCCACACAAAGGTGAAGGTCATAAAATGATGGTCATGATGGTCATGTAATCCCGAAATTGAAGGTACAACATGATATTAAATCTCTAAGGTAATATTCCATATATACAATTTATGTGTATATAGTAATCTCACAGTAATCATTTAGGTCAGTTTGTATAATCTAGGCAACGAGGAACTTGATGGGAAGGTCAAGGTCATGAATTGATAACAATTATATTGTCCTAAGCTGAAGGTCCTAAAGATGATTAATATCATCATGGTAGACAAGTCGATTGAGTAAACTAGCATTATGTATGTTATAGCCTATCTTGTTTCACCTCGCAGATTTGTCAGACAAATTTTTGGGTGTGATATGAGAAAAGTCACATGGCCTATGCAGATGCAGAACGTAGATATGCAGAGGAGTTGACAGATATTTTAAGCAAACAAGTAAAAAAGTACATTTTATGATGAAAACGAAGCTTCACATTCCAAATACCATTTAGAAAGCCAAGGATGAGAAAGTTGAAAAATTACATAAATAAAATTTATCATTTTACAGATATTGCAAAAACCATGAAGTTTAAACATGTGCATCTAAAGGAAAAATGCCAAGGTCTTAAAAACTTGATGCAGAGAGACTAGAGGTTAAATATACAAGATGTATGATCAGGGTATATAGGGAAGGTGAGAAGGCTGTCCAGACAACACCATATAATTAAACAATCCATAGTCTAGCACCTTGTCAGACAAGGTCAGGGTCAACTTCCAAATTCTTCATAATTATCACAACATTTGTGAATCAATTTACTCCCAACGTGAATAACAAAAGAAAATTTAATCTCCATTTGTATGCAATTTTTTTTAAAAGCCAATTAGTTTCATAATCACTAATACATTTCTTTGAGGTATATATATATGCACTAATAATTTCTTGCTTGATTTAACATTTCCAATGACTAGAGTGTATACTCTTAAAATATATCTTTTGGTAGTGTTCTCCTAGTTGTAATCACTATTCAGGATTTTTCTACATAAAACAATTATCTAATTTTGATCGAATTTGAGGAAATCTTCATTAAGGTATGATAGTGATACTACTTCATGACATTTAAAATGTTGAGACATCTACCAGTACCAGTTAAAATTCATTTGAGAAAGAACTGATAAAAGTGAATGCTAAAATGTACTATTTTAGCGGCAATGATTAAATGAAACCCGCAGAAAGATGTTTTTTAAGGACAATTACTGAAAAGACTGGCAAAGAACATCTCATTTCAGAAACATTGGAACAATTTCTTTTACTGGTAAAATACTCAATCATATTAATGAATTGAGCAATTACATGAAACCCCTTTTTTTGATATTGCAGTCGCTGAGAGAGACTAAATGAAGAATCAATGAAATTTAATACATGTAAACGTCTTCATTTTAGTTACTGATACTGCAACCTCATGGCAAGTCATCTACGCCCACGGAATACTCAATAACACAAATTGTGGTTTAGTCGACATTCCGGGGTCCTAAACAGGAAATTGATAAAGAAGTCATTGTAGATTCAACATGGAAGGCGGAATATATTTGTTGGTGAAATCTTGATAGTCTGATGGATTCCAGGAAATATTGAAGAATATAAACCAATCTCCACCATAACAATCAATGTATCTTTAACCATTGACAAACAAGAGGCCCAATGGGCCTTAACAGCCATTTAACATTCTTAAATTTATTTTGTTCAATGTATTAATGTATTTGGTAGGTCAGCATGTGCTTAACAGTTCAAACTATTCTGCCTAATAAGCCATAGGCTCAAAAAGATGACAGAATGCCAGAATAATTCAGACTACATATTGGCTCAGTACATTATTGAAATTTTCTCTTGTCGTCTCTATTTCACTAATCAGTTGTCTGTTTTTGAAGTAAAAGAAAATTAAGATGTGAATTCTTCTTTTTGTGAAAGAAAAGAAAAGAAAATGTCAAAGTAATATCATCTAACATTTCTTTCTTTCTTTGCTTTTAATTCTAATTTGGATGACACTTTTCCTAAATGTTATATCCATGTACACACATGTAACACAATAGCATCACATAACTGGTTGTGATATTATCTTATTTAGCTAAAGAGACAATGCCTACACCAGATCTTCATACATTTCATTTATTTATGGAAACATGCAGTTTTTACTCTATGAGAATAATATGGAAGGATGTTCCAAATGTAAATTGATCATCTGGGGATCTGAGAGATACAAACAACACCAACATTGCCTTACTGAAATGCCAATATCCAAAGCAAATCACATAGGTAAATGTTTTTTTTTTCAAAATTTCATACTTTCAAGGGGATTTTTTTTTGTTTTATATCCTTTGAATGATCTATAACAAGGAACTGTGATATACCATACATTTCTCCACATGAGCGGCATTTTTCATTTGTCCATACCAAAAAACACATTTAACAAAATAATCATATTTGCCTTTTTTCCTTTTCCACAAAATTTGATTTACATCAAAACAAATATTTTATATCAAAACTCATTACCACTGGTATTTCTTTTTCCTGATCAAAAAAGTAATAATTGAATTTTATCAAAAAACTATAAGGTCATGCAAAGAACTCTGAATTGTTCAGATTTTAAAATTGATTTTGTGAAAAATGATATAATTCAGTCTTCAACTTTATAAAAAAAAAAAAATAGGCCTTAACGGTAACAGATATCATTTCTGATGAAAAGAAACATGCATACATCATATCCGTGTAAAAAATCTTAAATGCTAACATGGATGTAAAATAGATTGTTTTCTATGTAACCATGTACCACACAGTAAATTCAAGGACATTTCCTCATTATAATGCAAGTGAAATAATATAATCATTATTTTATCTATAAATATATTGCTTCAAAAAAAACCTTTCCAAATAGATATTTATTGCAATGCAATGTATCAGAAAATTTGAATATGATATTATCGGAGGTATATGCAACGTCAGAAATAATTGAGATAAAGTGTTTGTTTTCTACCAGTAAAATAATAAGTTATCTACAGATATGTACATCATTTTACATATATATATATATACCTGTATATCCATTCAGATGCACACTGAACCACCACTGACAATATCTTACTAGACACCACAAAAACTTTGACATGCATTTACTGCATTGACCAAGTCCACTAATACTGTTCTTTATAAATATCAAACACGTTACAAACATGTGTTAAATATTCATGCTAGACATGCTTGCCATACAGATCATACTAAGGTCTATATAAGTGGGAGGCTTTGTGACATTTGAGATTGTGATACTAGTTAGATATACAACAACAGCTTTAAAATGTTCTGTTTTTATATCCTGACTGGAACATTTTGTATAAAAGATCAGCAGCTGTTTATGTTTGTTGTATGATATTCAACTCAACACTGTATATGATGACTATGGCAAAATACAATATTCATAATAAGAATATTTGAGAAACATGTGCTTTAACAAATTGTATTTGATATTTGGCTGTGAATGCCTAGTTTGTTTCAGTGCTTGGTCATGTAATTTTCAAGATGCAACCCCTTCCTGTATGATTTGTACTTTTTCTGGCAAACTGATACAGAAAAATGTACCAGTCTGCACTGATGTGGAGTATGTTGTTGGTGTAGTAATCCAGGTATGGTGGTCAGAAACCACCAACTTAAGCTGCTACACTCCAATTCTTCAGGACCGAGGGTGTTCAAACACTGGTTGTACACATAAATCTTTTCAAATAGCAATGCAGAGTGGCCATATTGTGAGATGAGACAAAGAATCCAGAGAAAACCTACAGGGTACCATGGTAGATTTTATTAGAGCAAGTGAGTTCAAGCCTGAAGACTGGGGTCTCAAAACGCTTTAAGTCAGTTGCTCTAACTATTCAGATTCCAGGTTATTGGTAATTGAACTAGTTCGTAACTGCTAAAGTCCAATTATGGTGGGAATCAAACTCTGGCAAAATAAAAATGCAAAATGAAGAAAAAAAATCAATAAACTACTGAATTTAGAAAATATCCACATCGTATTTAGATAAGATCAAGGGTGCCTCCCCTGCCTTTACAATAACCCCTTCTTCTAATTTACTGATTAATATTTTGGGAAACCATCACATAAAAAAGTCAAATATTGTTTACTATGAAAAATATTCACTGTGAGAAGCTGGACCAGTAGTAGACCATTGGGTTGATTTTTCCTGTAGTTTTATCAGGATAATATACATTACTTGTACGACTATACATTGTCTGTGAACACTGGTATATAATCGGATCTGAAGGATACCTCCCTATAGGGAACCCATGGTCTGGAAAGTTTATCACATAAATTTCTATAATGATGAAAAAATGATTTAATTGACAGTGAGTATGAAAATGTTTGTGATGATAAATTACAAAAGCAATTTCAAACATGTGCCTGCCCTGTGATTTTATCGGTGGTATATGAAAAATGTACTCTTACTATTGGCAACCATAGAGCAGGAGTTCCATCAGAATGAATTATAATAACGATTTTATTAACAATGTATTAAATTAATGATTTTTATTGTCGAGGAATAAAATCTTATCTAACTTCAAATGCATTAAACGACATTATCAATATTACTTAATCAATATACATACATTATCGTGTAATCCTCTTCTATTCACTAAAACCAGGCTTGTATTCAGCCACACAAATTATGCAACAATAGCACATAAAAAATCTTTAAAATATTGAGAAGTTGCACTCCGTTGATGAAAGTAGGGTCAAGCAAACTCATTAGCTAAGTAATGAGACATGTGCTTATACACAGAGGCATAATCCGTATTCAAAATGCCATTTGTGTAAGTAGAAAGTAAGATACCTGTGGCTGCAGAGGCTGGCGTGAGTTGTGTGATGATGTGTTGGGAGTGACAACTTACCTTTAATTAAGGCACAACACGCGCAGACTTATCCATTATGTATGAATGGGATTATGGCAGACCCTGGGTCTGGTCACCACTAAACTTATAGGTATATACTCAAACATCACAAGTAGCTGTAATGATCAGGCTACAGGAAAGGTTATTTAAAAAAAAAAATGATATGCAGAATAAAGCTGTTTTCAAGTTAGTAGAACTGAACAAATTAGAATTGTCATCAAGGAGGCAAACTTATCAACCTCCTCCTTCCTTCAAAACCCTCCCCATCTCCCATTTTGTAACATAGGAACTTAACTCTAAAAATGGGGAGATATCCTGTTAGATGTACAGTGGAACCTCCCGAAACCGATCATGGTCGGTGCATATGATTTTAGCCGGTTTAGAGAGGGTTCGGTTTAGAGAAGTGAACTGAATACCGATCATTACGATCCGGATTTAATCGATCGGAAGTCGTTTTTTACACTATGCATGTATGCCTAGTGTTCGTCAAAACTGACCAATATTGATTGTTAATGTGAATGTTATCACAAAAGAGAGAATCATACGTTTAAAAGGAATGGATTACAGCAAACTTGACTTTGTTACCGCTTATAAACCTAGTTTAGTTAGTTAGTTGCATGAATGTTCTTGGGGATGTTCTCGTCTGCACAGACCTACATATATACGGCCGATCGCTTCCGGTTACGTCAAGAATCAAATTATATGGTCTAATTACACGATGATCAGTCGGTGCCGGTCATTATATGACATAGTCATTTTCTAAAACAATACATGGCTTTGGCTTCTTCATACAGATAATTTACGTTATCCGACAACTACATATATGTAAATAAAAAAACCAGTGTGATTTGAATACGAAACGTTCTCTTTAATACTAGCTCTACTTGACTTCCTACAGTAAACAAACCGTGTGCACGTGGTAGACCTTCGTTAAATATCTAAACAATAGACATGATTAAATAATTACACCACCATCTCGGGTATAATTACTGTGTACCTGTGCCTTCACACTTGTATACATACTGATTAATATTTTGGGAAACCATCACATAAAAAAGTCAAATATTGTTTACTATGAAAAATATTCACTGTGAGAAGCTGGACCAGTAGTAGACCATTGGGTTGATTTTTCCTGTAGTTTTATCAGGATAATATACATTACTTGTACGACTATACATTGTCTGTGAACACTGGTATATAATCGGATCTGAAGGATACCTCCCTATAGGGAACCCATGGTCTGGAAAGTTTATCACATAAATTTCTATAATGATGAAAAAATGATTTAATTGACAGTGAGTATGAAAATGTTTGTGATGATAAATTACAAAAGCAATTTCAAACATGTGCCTGCCCTGTGATTTTATCGGTGGTATATGAAAAATGTACTCTTACTATTGGCAACCATAGAGCAGGAGTTCCATCAGAATGAATTATAATAACGATTTTATTAACAATGTATTAAATTAATGATTTTTATTGTCGAGGAATAAAACTTATCTAACTTCAAATGCATTAAACGACATTATCAATATTACTTAATCAATATACATACATTATCGTGTAATCCTCTTCTATTCACTAAAACCAGGCTTGTATTCAGCCACACAAATTATGCAACAATAGCACATAAAAAATCTTTAAAATATTGAGAAGTTGCACTCCGTTGATGAAAGTAGGGTCAAGCAAACTCATTAGCTAAGTAATGAGACATGTGCTTATACACAGAGGCATAATCCGTATTCAAAATGCCATTTGTGTAAGTAGAAAGTAAGATACCTGTGGCTGCAGAGGCTGGCGTGAGTTGTGTGATGATGTGTTGGGAGTGACAACTTACCTTTAATTAAGGCAACAACACGCGCAGACTTATCCATTATGTATGAATGGGATTATGGCAGACCCTGGGTCTGGTCAAAACTAAACTTATAGGTATATATATATTATATATATGCACGGCAAATTTATGAAAAAGAAAACGGTATTTTCGGCGATCTTGTTGTCCAAAAAAATCTCATTTCGAGTTATTAGAACATTTTATGTATGATTTTTGTCATTCGGACCCAAAATTTCTTATTATTATTGGAGTTCTCCGAGTTTTCCGAATTCAAATTATCCGAGTTCTTTAAACAAAGACAAAGAGGGAAGCCAGGACCGGCAAAGTACTTTGTATTAAGCCTTGTTTTCGAATTATCCAAGTTCGTATCAACCAAGTTCCACTGTAGTAAATAAATACCAAAACAATACATTTCACTTGTTACATAATTTAACCTTATAGACTCAGTGACCCATACATCAAATCTCTGACATGCAAGTAAATCATCAGAGTAAAAGGAATGTTTATAATCAAAGCAGTTTTCTTTTCCATCATCATGCACTGTAGAACCTTGATATCAATTAGCACTTTGATAGTTTCGTTTCTTTGTTCAACATTACAACTATCAATATTGATCGGGCGTTTACAAGCCCTCACACACATGCATATTGTAGGACATGGGACATCATCCCATTACACAACCAAGGTACCTTTAAATGTCCTCTTGGCTTCACTTACACAAGAAACACTGAAACCTGTAAGCCTGGATTGATGTTAGAGGAAAACCAGAGTACCCAGAGAAAAACCACGGACCAGCAGTCAGTACCTGGCAACTTCCCCACATAACTTGATTGAACTTGTGACCCAAAGGAGGAGGGCTTGTATTAATATGTCAGGACATCTTAACCACTAGGTCACCACAGCTCTGAAATCTGCATAGAAGGTCTTCCTGACTGTCAAAGCTGCCACAAACATCACAGTCAAAAAGTTCTTAAAAAACAGTCCAGAGCATTTAAGTGCAAATTCATGAGTCGGGATGTCCTTAACCCCCGCTACTACAATTTCCCACAAATAATGTGAGAGCCTAGAATATCCACATCTACTAGAGCCTAGACTTTTTTTTACAAATAAATGCAAGAGCTTAAAAGACTTACAAACACCAAAGTCTATAATCTTCCATCAAAGTCTAAAAATCTCAAAACACCGAGCACAGAATACCCCCATGAAAACAAGAGCTTATTAAAACCAACAAACATCAAAACTTATTTTTAAGTAGGCTGACCAAACCTAAATAGTAAACCAAAGAGCCGAGGAGTAAGACTATTCTCAAAAGGGCTTTCCACAATCCAATATTATTTTAAAAAAAAGAGCAATGCTTTATTACCAGGCAAACATTCTATAGGGAAGAACATCCTATTGCCCTACAGAAGTCTATTCTCTAGGGAAGAACATCCTATTGCCCTGCAGAAGTCTATTCTCTGCATCAAGGCCAAATAGTCTTCAGAGCTTATAATTAGTCTGTTACCATCTTTCCAAGAAAAACAGTTCCAAGAAAAGTCTGTTCTCACCCGGGCCAAATAGTCCCTAGAAAGTCTTCTAATCATTACCCTCCCCTTCCAGCCAAATAGTCCTTACTACAGAGCCCTTCCTGATCAAGGTTAATCCAGGCCATATTGTCTCTGGGAAGACTATTCTCACTTAGACAATAAACATATAGGTATAAAGTCCTTAAATAGTCTCCATAGAGGCATCATACCGTCCCCATGGAGCACTATCAGAAAACTCCCATTACAGCCCTCTATTGTCTACAATAAGTAAAGCCCATACATCCCCTCCAAAGATGGCTATATTCCTCACAAAGATGGGCTATGGCAGTACTATTATCAGTAACATGACATGCCGACAATGAAGTAGAACCTCATGGAAGACACAAACAAATGAGATATCAATAGGTTTTAATTTGGACCAAGTTAACCTCCTGAGTCCTGCTGCTTTTCCTTTATTGAAAACGTAGCCATAAGCAATCATTTTCCATCATAGCACTAAAGCTTGCCGGCTCCTTGGGAAGTCGGAATGATAGGATGTAAAGTCTATTGATCAGTAGACATGCAAGCTGAGGGGTGCTCCCTGTGATAGCCTGATGGGCCCTTTAAACAGCTACTGGTGGTTACTGATAAGGAGCAGCAGGGATGATGTCAGGAGGGAATTTACAGGGTTAAGGATCCATAAGGATCAGTGGCAGCACTTACAATAGTTTAAGGAATCTCAGTCAAAAATATCAGTGAAAACATCCTTAATCCTGGGCTTTAATGCCAGGAGCTCATTATTCAGAATTGGATCTTTTTATAGGTCCCTCAGTCTAAATTTTTAGTATTGTTCAATAGAAGTGTTCTGTATGAATAGAACCAGATTGAACACATTTTAATGACAACATGAAAGATTGACCCATAACTTTAACATCTTAAGGACTTTATTTTCTATACATGAAAAATCCAATATTCAGTATACCATTTAGACATGGCCTCAAGTCTCAGACTATAAGGACCTTTATTTCCCACCTTTTATGTCAAAATTTCAAGGATTTTTTTACCATTTCAGAAAACTCAATTCTGAACCATATGTATTTAAAGGATACTGTTAAGTTTTTTAAGATACTCAGACAAGAGTTTTAAGGACACTCAGTTCAACATTTGCAGGACCCTTGAAGCAGTCCAAGGCTTTGGAGGATCCTTTAATTCTAAAATAGTATGGATGCTGAGCATTTTAAAGATGCTATAAACAAACAATGTGAAAGCACACTGGCTACTTTGTCCTTTTGCAATAACTTGCTAAACAAATGGGGCACATTTCCATGAATCTTCAGGCAACACATTACATAAGACCAAACCCCCAGTCATAAATATCAAGGGTCTTCTTTTCTCAGTATATAAAACAAGATACAAAACTAGCAATATATCCTTGCTCTGCTGTTATAACTCAGATAAGGCAAGGTTGATTGAAACCTAAGACTTAATTGTGCCTCATAGACAAGGCTTGTTTATTACTAGGATTCATTACAGCCTATCACAATATGAACACTACATATTAACATCAACATGCTGTATCAATACCATCAACGGATACCTTCATCAGCTAATAAAACAACAGCAGACATTTGATTCTATCCCACTTGTTATCTCTGAATATCAAAATATCATCAGATAACGTAAAAAAAATAAAAGTATCTCCAATTCTAGAGCATTTAAAAGTATCTCCAATTCTAGAGCATTTCCATTTATTTCTCATAGAAACTGAAGTAGCAAAAACTTTTAAATTTGGTTCGAATAAGATTAAAATTAAAAGTTTTTCCGTAAAACAAGTAGGGTTAATTGACAGTAGATTCCTAATTAAAGTTCTCTGTCTATTCAAACGTTCCATTCTTCAATATATGTGTTCCAATATATACTGAACCTTTGTATCGGCTCTCAGGTACCATACTCTATTATTATATCATTTTGCCATTTTGATCCACTCCAGTAATTTTTCAATTTTGATTACCGATAAAAAAAAAGTGGCTCGCTTAGGTCTGTTTTTCTTATTTTGAAATTGCATACATCTCGGCTAGAGCCGAGCTTCATTTTCCTTGTTTTTTTTTTTTAATTAGAAGCTATTTGAAAGCCTTAAGACATCCGGTCTCTGGTAGATGAAAGCTCCACTGTTTAATACAACCCCAATCACAGACTGTACTTCGCCTTAGTCGATACCTTAGTCTAATGCATCCATTAATGTTTAATCCGAGGACGATTTTACAGTACTATCTATAAGTACTAAATTATATTTCAAACCCAACAAGGACCCAGATTAAGAATCATAATGAACTTTTCCTCGGTGGGAGAAATCATAAGATTGAATATAAAGAAGGGAGTTCAGCTGATGTACTCCTGGTTAGATGTGAAAATGTGTGCTTCACCCTTGTAACTATGGAAACCTGTGACATTAATTGCAGGAAAGTAGTTCTGGTGTTGTACTTACTCTCTGTCTCAATTTTTTATATTGTATTTTGGATCTGCTAAGTAACAATTTCATGTTGATTATTTGACAACTAGCTGGCATAGTGAAGATGTGAACAATATCGCTGAGGAATAAACAAGTTAAATCAGGGCTATATATCTATGAGAATTCCAGGTCATTTAGGGAGGTTTCCTTGTATGTAACTTTTGAAGTAATTAGGTTTAAGTGCTTTAATACATAACATATAACAAAAGAAAGACAGACAGCATTATTTCTCATATTGCATATACAGTCAAACCAGTCTATAAAGACTACCCAAGGGACAATGGAAAAATGGTCTCTATAGGCAAGTGGTCTTTATACACAGGTCAAATTATGTTTTAAATGGCCATTCAGGACCCTAAGAAAGTGGTCTTAATAAGCAGGTGGTCATTATACAAAGGCGGTTGTTAAAGCAGATTGACTGTAATTCATAAATAACACAAACAAGGTCAGTTTGAATGTTTACATACTTCAATGTAAAAGTACACTTATGCTTATGTAAAAAGTACACTTATGCTTATGTAAAAAGTACACTTATGCTTATGAATAAATTCAACAGATGATCACTTTTGTTTAATTTTCTAATGTATAAAGTACAAGGGACTTTCATTGTCTGGAAAATAATTCAATATTTTAATTGGAACAAAGGGCAACAACTCTTGTCAATAAAAACGATTGACTTGTCGGAAGTATAAGATCATGGTTAAGTCTGTCAAGATAGAGGAAATGGAAATACGGACATATCTTGTCCAGACTGTCTACAAACAATAGTACAGACAAGGCGAATCCAGGGTTCCACTTAAATCAAATTTGTTGGTGAAGCAGAACAGCATCCTAGACAAACCGAGACAAACGTAAGGTACTTCCTACAATTAAACAGGAATATGGAATCTAAACAGAACTGATCAAGATCAGACAAACAGAGAATATATGAATATAGAAATTTAACAAGGGCAGATTCCACAGTTATTGCCGAATATGTTGTAGAGTATTTAGCGGGAGTAGAGGGAGGGGGTTTGATGGTGTAGGGAATGTACTGTGATAAAAGTGGGTATATTGATCAAGAATCTGATATTGTGTCATGGGCGATCATACTGTGGAGGAGACCTTCAAACCTTACACTACTGTTTCCTGTAAATACCTATACCTCCATACTTCATGGTATTACAATTGATTTTTCATCAAAAGCGAGCTTTTCAATACCAGAGATTCCTATAGGACCACTAAAAGCTGGAGGAAAATTTGATGATTTTAGAAATATTTCTGTGAAGTGTCTGCCAGGGAAATGACAAAGAGTAGTAGACTATGATTCTGCTGATTTCTGATTACAGGCAATGTACACATAGGCCAGTAACACAGAGATATCCAGTTTAAGAGTGTAAACATGCAAGGGATAAAAACGAAACAGGTGGTTTTTGGAATAAGAGAATACATGCTTACAAAAAAAAACCACTACCAGAGTGATGTTGCAATGTTAAATAGTCTGCAAACCCAGAACAATGAACCGAATGGTTTTTGATTAGCAATATAAGCACTGGCATAAAATAGAGGACTTGATAAGTAGAAAAGAAACAACTTCCAGTATATCCTAAATAAGATCCCTGTCCTGTCCCCACCAAGATGACTCTAATTACCAGTAAATAGGGCATACTGCCTCAGAGGTATACGCCAGAACCTTGAATTACCTAAAAGGGTGTTTTTCTTGACCATGCAGTTCTCTAAAACATTATAGTGAGGCCTGGCAGCCATTTTGGATTTCTGAACAAAATTAAAAACCAGTCAGCTTTAAATTTTTTTGAGAAACATCCAAAAACAAATTGTTGATCGATGGACAAACAGCATATTGTTGAGAGATGGACACACAGCCTGATGAATAGATAGACACATGCATATATATCAGTCTTTTATGTTTGACTCTCACATCAAAAATGTGTGGCCTTTCTAATAAAGTGTAGCAATCGTACAGTCTCTAGTGTAAATTTCTGTCAAAACATCATAATTTGAATAAACTCAACAAACTTAAGCATTTGGCTATTAATCAGTTTTTGTTTGGTCCAGTTAAAACTCTATCACTAACACCAAGCATGTAATACGCTGCTGCTGGAAAGACTACATTTGAACTTAATTTGACACTCAACGGAGAATACTTAAAATGTCAGTATGTATACCATGATATTTTTATTATGATGGAAGACAATTACATTTTCTTGTGTAGACTCTGCAAATTTGATCAGCTATAAAATGTAAAGTGAGACCTACAGGTCTTTAAAAAGACTTAGACAATTGATGGGGGTGTATATTGGTAAGAGCTGTAGTTCATTGCTGTATAATCGCCGACTGCCGCCATATGCTCCCTCCTGTAGTACTAACATGGGGAGGACTTAATGAATTACTGCAGGCATAACAATTAAACTAGACTAATTATACAAGCAATTAATACCAGATTAATTAGGTAGTTAATGAGGTAAATCTATTTAACAGTACACTTCTCTATCTCCACACCAGCCAGCCCTTTAGCTTTGGAGGGTTACTAATGACAGAATTCATTATGTCTGCTGCTTGGAAATTAGGGCCGAAGCTGTCTGTTTATTTAAGAATTCTATTTATAGGAACGTGATGTACATGTATGTCGAAATCCTCATGTTAAATGCTATATACAACACTGCCACGGACACATTAGGTAAATCTATAATCTACAAGCAAGATAACTGATCAAATGTAATTTCTGTTAATCCATGAAAAAAAACACAACTAGAAAGTAATTTTAACTGAAAGTTCTAGGGAATCGCATGACATCAGTAATTTTGGAAAGACAGTTGAATGTTGAGTATTTCTGTGTATGTCAGTGCTATTTTTGTATCCAGCATGATAATTCTGTTTAAAGGAGACACACGGGTTCTACATGCTTAATAAGGCAACACCCGTCTCACTGGCAATCAATGAAACCTTAAGAACTTCGGACATTTGATTAAGCAATCTGTAAACTCCCACCTCCACACTCTCTGAATTTGTTTATACCTTCATTTAAATAATATCAGTTTTCTAAATCAAGACTAATAAGATTTACATATTTACTATCTTGTAAACAAATAATTGAGATTTGATTTTGTGAACAAAAAGTTATATAAACTAATAATTCTTCTTTAATGGGTTTAAAGTGATGGCCCTATGACAGCACTTCGACAAACACATTTGAATGTTTGAAAATTTAAATCTTTTTGACCACTGACCTTTTGCTCTATATTGCTCTGCACATAGCTCAAGGTGACATCCAGATATACATTTCACAGTTAAAAGTTATTGCCAGGGCAAAACTTATACGGTATATCAGAACCATAGGAACCAGCACTTGCACAATATTCATTGAGTGTTAATACCAAAAGGAGAATACTGTGAATCTATGCTAATCATCCGAAGGTCACTTGATATCGTGAAAATTTCTCCCGTGTGGAATAATTTGCATATGAATGAACTTTGTTGTTAAAAGTCTGAAAGTGTATCTATTGCAAAAAAAACCAAAAAAAAAACCGCAAAAGTTTTATGCATAGAAATCGTAAATTAAGCCAATTATCGTGGAGTATCCATGTTTACAGCACAAACATCAGAGAAGTTTTCAATCTGAATTAGGAATTATAATTACCTGATATTTTCTAGCATCATCTTGTCTGTAGTTCTGTATTGGTCATTTCTGAAAAACAGTTATTCAATATTAGAGTGAAAATGAAAACGGGAAAATACAATAAAACTGCTGCAATACAAAATAACATTCCTCAGGTTTACATTTTTTTTTTTGCTTTTATCAAAATTTGTCTATTAAACAATGAATATAGAGAATACATGGTTATAATGTTATACAATCCAAGGTTTGTAATTATTTTGGTGTGAGACTTAGGTGTCGTGCACCAAAAAAAAACTTGTATTGTAAGATACTAACCGTGTATTTTATTTATCATGCAACAATTGGCTTAAAAAATGACATTCAAAATGAAAGCAAATTGCCTGTTATTTACTTGTTTTGGCTTGAAACGAAACACTTTTCTGTTACACAGGGACAAAAATCATTTACTAAACCATAATAGGAGTGTACTCCTTTTTAATACCGAGGGAAATATATAAGCGTCTTTGTAAACAATTCCAGTAATCCTGTTTTTAACATTCAGAAATATCCCTGAAACAGACATGCTCAGAAAACAATCATTCTCCAACAAAGAATTATCTACCTGACATAGCTTTATCATGAGACAAGAAAAAGACAATACTGCAATACAGAGGGTACAATATCGTAAAAAACGATGTAATTCCTATGAATGTGACATCACATTTTGGCGGGATCGAATGACGCTATTATCACAGAAAAAGTTAAAGCTCAGGGTCAATTTAGAAAAATTTCTGTCAGTTGTGGAACAAATTCACGTGAATTATATTGACAGATAAAGCATTTGGTATCGAGGGATTTATTGGTCAGTATGTCTGTCAGTTGCAGGAAAAATTATATAACCTGTCTAAACAGACAGCCTGTTTATATTGATCATCTGTCTATACCTATCACCTTCTAAAGTTACCTTTCTATACAACTACCAGACTCCACTGATCATCTGTCTATAACTCCTAACTCTCTATACCAACTACAAAAATGTATCTGGCTATACAGACCATCTGTTTATTACTCCAAACTCTCTATACCAACTAACTGGCTATACTGATCACCTGATTAAACTGACCACCTGTCTATAACAACCAGCTTTCTATGCCAACTACCTGGTTATACAGACCATCTATCTATAACTCCATACTCTCTATACCAACTACCTGGCTATACTGACCACCTGGTTATACAGACCATCTGTCTATAACTCCTAACTCTCTATACCAACTACAAAAATGTATCTGGCTATACAGACCATCTGTTTATTACTCCAAACTCTCTATACCAACTAACTGGCTATACTGATCACCTGATTAAACTGACCACCTGTCTATAACAACCAGCTTTCTATGCCAACTACCTGGTTATACAGACCATCTATCTATAACTCCATACTCTCTATACCAACTACCTGGCTATACTGACCACCTGGTTATACAGACCATCTGTCTATAACTTCAAACTCTCTATATCAACTACCAGGCTACTAACCACCTGATTAATCTGACCACCTGTCTATAACAACAAGCTTTCTATGCCAATCACCTGACTATACAGATCACCTGCATAACTACAACCTTTACATACCAAGCACCTGGCTATACTGACCACCTATCTATATCGCAATAACCTTTCTTTACCACTATCTGACTATACTGACCACCTGTTAAACCGAACACCTGTCTAAAACAACAAGCTTTCTATGCCAATCACCTGACTATACAGATCACCTCCATAACTACAACCTTTACATACCAAGCACCTGACTATACTGACCACCTGTTAAACCAACCACCTGTCTATAACTACAACCTCTCTGTACCAACTACCTTAATAGACCAGCCACCTGTCAGTAATCCCTAAATGTTAAATACTGATGATTTGAATACAAATAATTAAATTTAAACATAAAACACTCTTTAGACTTTTTTATATACAAATAACTACTTATTTAAGAGACCGCCTTTTTTTAAAGGATCCTTATTCCTGTAATTCTCATGTGTGGTATCTTACTGTATTTGATCCTATCATGTAATGTTTGTTGTCTTAGAAATGTAAAAACTTCAAGAATCTTATATCTAATCTAGCGTAAAATTCTGATTAGGTGTTAATAAGGTTCCTGAAGAAGAAAAATTGCTAGTTTTTATCTAAACGTACAATATCCTTTAAAAAAATAGCCCAAAGATTGTCTGTAAAATTAAATCATTAGAAATACCTTGAACGATACACTAGAGATTGGAAACTGAACATCTCCCTCTCCAGAGTAACCTTTAATTAAATCTAAAATTAGAAACGAAATAGAATGAGCAGACAGAAAATCACCCAATGTCGTTTCTGCCAATATTCCGATGAAGCCACGACTTGTGAGCGACTTGAGTTAGTGATGGGAGCGAATTGAGAAAATCTCCATAGCCTAAACACCACAGCCCTCGCTCTGTTACAACCGCTTAATGAGAATTCTACTTGTGTAACACATGTCAAAAACCTGTAATTCTCAGGGCTTTACATAGATGAGTTACCTGCTAGGGAAAGACCATTTAAAGTACACGATAGGAGCTGGGAACTTATGATCTGTTTATACTAAGTTAAGAACTTCGACTTTTAAAACAAGTGCTCAGTCAACTATCAGGAGAGGTATTTCATTTTATCCCTGCCAAATTTCAGACACCAACAATAAATGAAAATCACTCAAACTGGTTATTTTTTCCAGAGATATCTTTCCCATTTGGAAGATTCATTGTGATGTAGTCAAATTAAAAACATTTATTAGAATATTTTGAATTTTATGGTGATATCTTTCGCATTCATAAGTCTCCAGTTTACATTGCAGAGTCAAATTAAGAATGGTAAATTAGTGGGAAATATTTTTACAAAGATAAAACTTTAAGGCTGTTTCTAGGGCCTAATGATAGTGGAGAAAAGATCAGGTGATTTTCCTGTAATATCCAATTTGGCACTGATTCTACAGTAGAGATATTTTGTTATCAGAGAATGGTCCCAATCCACTGACATCATGGCAGGATTTCACGACTTTGCGAGCAGAAGATTGACAGGGATAACTTGGTCTTAACATTTGTATAGATACTATTCATCTTTGAGCAATCACTAACAAAGAAACACTTGTACCTGGAAAGCAATGTGAAAAGTTGACTTTGTTATGACTACAAACTGATACGTAATTACATAGACTAGACCTGACGAAAGAATAATAATAATTCATTGCATCTTTCTCAATTCTCTCCAAGCACCTCTTTAGTTCCAGAAACTTTTATAATGTTTCTGATCCCCCGCCCCAACCCCCCTACCCCACCCCTTTTCCCCCCTTTTTAAAGGTTTTTGTACCTTCAGTTTATTGACCCCTTTTGATTTGTGATTTGTGTTCCTAAACCTTCAATTACTGTCATAAAAACCCTTCATAGTTCCTACACCCCTCATACTCAGCTAGACCCTCCAGCTTCCTAACCTCAATAGCCTAAGAACTCCCTTCCAGTCTATAACTCAGTCCCTAGACCCCTCCAGCTTCCTAACCTCAATAGTCCAAAAACTCCCTTCCAGGTCTATAACTCAGTCCCTAGACCCCTCCAGCTTCCAACCTCAATAGTCCTAAGAACTCCCTTCCAGGTCTATAACTCAGTCCCTAGACCCCTCCAGCTTCCTAACCTCAATAGTCTAAGAACTCCCTTCCAGGTCATAACTCAGTCCCTAGACCCCTCCACCTTCCTAACCTCAATAGTCTAAGAACTCCCTTCCAGGTCTATAACTCGTCCCAGACCCCTCCCTTCCTAACCTCATAGTCTAAGAACTCCCTTCCAGGTCTATAACTCAGTCCCTAGACCCCTCCACCTTCCTAACCTCAATAGTCTAAGAACTCCCTTCCAGGTCTATAACTCAGTCCCTAGACCCCTCCAGCTTCCTAACCTCAATAGTCTAAGAACTCCCTTCCAGGTCTATAACTCAGTCCCTAGACCCCTCCAGCTTCCTAACCTCAATAGTCTAAGAACTCCCTTCCAGGTCTATAACTCAGTCCCTACACCCCTCCAGCTTCCTAACCTCAATAGTCATAAGAACTCCCTTCCAAGTCTATAACTCAGTCCCTAGACCCCTCCAGCTTCCTAACCTCAATAGTCCAAGAACTCCCTTCCAGGTCTATAACTCAGTCCCTAGACCCCTCCAGCTTCCTAACCTCAATAGTCTAAGAACTCCCTTCCAGGTCTATAACTCAGTCCCTAGACCCCTCCAGCTTCCTAACCTCAATAGCTCTAATCTCTCCTAAAGAACTCCCTTCCAGGTCTATAACTCAGTCCCTAGACCCCTCCAGCTTCCTAACCTCAATAGTCTAAGAACTCCCTTCCAGGTCTATAACTCAGTCCCTAGACCCCTCCAGCTTCCTAACCTCAATAGTCTAAGAACTCCCTTCCAGGTCTATAACTCAGTCCCTAGACCCCTCCAGCTTCCTAACCTCAACTAAATAGTCTAAGAACTCCCTTCCAGGTCTATAACTCAGTCCCTAGACCCCTCCAGCTTCCTAACCTCAATAGTCTAAGAACTCCCTTCCAGGTCTATAACTCAGTCCCTAGACCCCTCCAGCTTCCTAACCTCAATAGTCTAAGAACTCCCTTCCAGGTCTATAACTCAGTCCCTAGACCCCTCCAGCTTCCTAACCTCAATAGTCTAAGAACTCCCTTCCAGGTCTATAACTCAGTCCCTAGACCCCTCCAGCTTCCTAACCTCAATAGTCTAAGAACTCCCTTCCAGGTCTATAACTCAGTCCCTAGACCCTCCAGCTTCCTAACCTCAATAGTCTAAGAACTCCCTTCCAGGTCTATAATCCTAACCTCTCAATAGTCTAAGAACTCCCTCAGTCTAAACCCCCTCCCTCCAGCTTCCTAACCTCAATAGTCTAAGAACTCCTTCCAGTCTATAACCCAGTCCCTAGACCCCTCCAGCTTCCTAACCTCAATAGTCTAAGAACTCCCTTCCAGGTCTATAACTCAGTCCCTAGACCCCTCCAGCTTCCTAACCTCAATAGTCTAAGAACTCCCTTCCAGGTCTATAACTCAGTCCCTAGACCCCTCCAGCTTCCTAACCTCAATAGTCTAAGAACTCCCTTCCAGGTCTATAACTCAGTCCCTAGACCCCTCCAGCTTCCTAACCTCAATAGTCTAAGAACTCCCTTCCAGGTCTATAACTCAGTCCCTAGACCCCTCCAGCTTCCTAACCTCAATAGTCTAAGAACTCCCTTCCAGGTCTATAACTCAGTCCCTAGACCCCTCCAGCTTCCTAACCTCAATAGTCTAAGAACTCCCTTCCAGGTCTATAACTCAGTCCCTAGACCCCTCCAGCTTCCTAACCTCAATAGTCTAAGAACTCCCTTCCAGGTCTATAACCCAGTCCCTAGACCCTCCAGCTTCCTAACCTCAATAGTCTAAGAACTTCCTTCCAGGTCTATAACTCAGTCCTAAACCCCTCGAGCTTCCTAACCTCAATAGTCTCAGAACTTCCTTCCAGGTCTATAACTCAGTCCCTAGACCCCTCCAGCTTCCTAACCTCAATAGTCTAAGAACTCCCTTCCAGGTCTATAACTCAGTCCCTAAACCCCTCCAGCTTCCTAACCTCAATAGTCTAAGAACTCCCTTCCAGGTCTATAACTCAGTCCCTAGACCCCTCCAGCTTCCTAACCTCAATAGTCTAAGAACTCCCTTCCAGGTCTATAACTCCTAGATCCCTATAGCTCCTTAACCTTGTTAATCTCAAACCTCCTTCTAAACTTTCTCAGGTCCAGAACCTGACCTATGACATCATTTAAGCCCTAACACTCCTCCTAGACTGTACCAAGCAGTTGCTAGGTACTGACAATAGGTCAGTGGTTTTTCCCTGTATCCTCCAGCTTTCCTTCACCTTCGAAATCTGGCACATCCTTAAATGACTGAATATTAATCAAAGGGCAGCAAAAACAAACAAAACTCCTTGGCTTTTTAGGGTTCAGAACCTCTCCTAGCCCCTGATATAATTTGCCCCAGAAATCTTCCCTTTGAAGTCCAGAACATATTCTACAGCTTCACAGGTCCAGACCCCTTAAAAGCTAAAGGAAAATTTCAAGATCTCTCACTTCTTGACCCCATCTAAAATTGATAAAGTTCATTACCTATCTACAATTATTAAAATCCATCTTTATCCGATATCCGAGACAACTGGCCTTTTATCTAGCCTGCCAGGTTTGATCCTTGGTACAGACATGAAAAGGTCAGGGGTCACCTGCCCAATCACGTGGGTTTTCTCTGGGCACTCCGGTTTCCTCCCACTCTAAGACCCCTCGTGCGCTTTCATCAAGGATATCGAAAGTGAATTGTATAAGTTGTATAACTTGTTTCACTATCGATATAAAATAAATATAGTTTCTATTTATATATTTTATTTATTCCAGCAAAATCACCCTCTGGGATTTCCCTAGATATTTGATTGTTTGCAGCATTTTAATAAACTGATGAAGAAGGACTGAAAACAAAGGGCACCTATGTTAATTCAGCAGTTACAAAGATTGTCTGGATGAACCTGGTAACCCACAAATGGTTTGGGACATCTTGGAACCGCGCTAGTTTTGAGGTATCGCTAGATTTGGATCCCAAGGGACTTTACATGACATTTCCTGTTATTGTATATAACATAGGAAACGTAATTCATTCTGATATAGTATGGCCACAAAGCTTTAAGCTTATAGATGATGAAGGACTCAAACAGAAGGCCAAAGGTACACCAACAAAATGCCGAATGCCAAGCGAGACTTCATTATAGGGAGATAAGTCAGCTCTGTGGAAACAGCATGGCGCTCTTCTGTAGGAGAATCAAAGTTAAACATGGGCTTCAGGGCTTGGAACTCTATGTGGTTTTGACAAGTGTAAATCTGGTGGTAATCCCTGTAAAATTGTGTTTTGGGACAGAAAAGCCATCAAAGACACCTTACCAGCCTCTAGGATCACATACTAAAGTATCTCCTGGTAATCCTCTACAGATGCTTCATAGCTTTATCAACTTAACAAAATAATTACATCAAAACTATTTTCATATTGTTTAATTTCAAAATATTAAAATCAAATTATTGTTGTATATCAAAATGTTATAATTAATTCATGAGATCTCCAATAAAAACCATGTTTAAATTCATTTAGGAATAATTTCAAAATGTTTGATTTTCTTAATTGATATAAATTGGTTTCAAGCTGACAATGCATTTTAGTTCAGCAATTCTGGCAAATGGCTGACGCCAGACTCATCATATATAGGAATTGGCTGCCAAAAGGGAAACCATAGGACACAAAGCATCCTCGCAGAATAAATGGAGAATTAAGCAGTTTTCTATATAGAGTTGTTGCCAAACAAGCTACCAAAACTCTCATAACTACTGTTTAAAATCTCAAAGTATTTAAACAAAAACTTTATCAATTGTGAAATATCGGATTAAAGAAGATGATAAAACCTGATGATAAATAAAGGAATTTCATTGCTGGTGTCGATATCAAAACCTGTGGAATGTATATCATCACAACATCGCTGTTCTGTACATAAATCCTAATCTGCCAGTGCTACTATCTTACTTTGATCAATGTGAAATCAAGGGTTATCTGCCCTTGGTCTACCTTGTAACATCATTGTTACATTGGTTATAATCAACAAAGATAACTCTAACTTAACAATTATCTGTTTTTTTTTTTTATTTAAGTCCATTATTGGATCATAATTCTGTGATATCAAGTAAAGAGTTGGAAGGCTGATGGTAGTATGCTAAAACACCTTAACCACTCTGCAACCATAGGGCCCATCCAAAATTAGTCTCAATATCAAAACAAAGCATAAAATATTAATATTGTATAACAAACTGGTTTTTTATTTGTGATCAAATATATGTAATTTATTTATCACTCGGGGAAAAAATGTCATAACTAGTATATTTTTTACCAATTATAATTATAGTCATTGAAAGTACTTAAGTATAAGAGAAATACTTCTGCATGTACTTCTGATAAAGAAAATACTATAAAGCAATTGTGACAAATGTCAAAGCCTCGTTGAAATTTTGGGCACTTATAAGGAGACAAACATCAGACATTGGCTAAAACCTTTTATTCAAGGTTACAGGGATCATATATGCTTAAATATTTTAATTCATATATGACCCCCGCAGTGACCATGAATAAAAGTCAAAACAAATTAAAGATGCTCCACCGCTGACAAATGGTATTTTTTCACCATCAAAAACAGTAGAAGACGATTTAGTATTTTTCTTCAGTTACAAAAGTTACTTACTTTACACCATTACCACCATTGAAAAATTTGAGCTTCTAATTTTACTTCAAGTTAAAAATATGAAAAATAATTAATTGCATCCCGAAAAAAATCCGTGTCACTATATCCTATATGGAATGAATTACTACTTGCGCATGCACCAAAGGCAATATAAATAATTTTACTTTATTTTTGTGTTAATTAGACATATATATACACGATTAAACACCAATTATTGTTCAAATGATGAATATCATTTATGCTCTGTCGGCGGTGGAGCATCTTTAAGTATTTATGTAAGCATGCTGAAAACGCCATTTCAGAATGGCCCTCTTGTTCATAAGGAAAAAGTTGACAATGTAAATTATTCAAACAACTTCTAAATGATGATGCCAAATAAAAGACTATTGCAATAGACCAATTTATCTCATGGTGACCTTAGAATAGACGGAGGTTACAGTCACCAATAACGATCTGTCTGACAATATCGTGAGAGCACTATTACAATAAATGACCCATACTCAAATTTACCATGTAAAACCACAATGGATGAACAAACCATGTTTTATTCCGCTGAAAATTCACTACCCAGCTCATTGGCTGATCACAACAGAGTAATCACCAATAATATGACTCCTTTCATCTCGTTAGAGAAATGATTGTTCACGCCCCAAACAGCCTCTGTACTTTATCCTTTACCTGTGTGTTAACCGTGTGATGACCTATATAGGCTTTTAAACATGTGGTGGAACAAGGGAATCTACTTTAGCCAGCGCCACGGAGACCAGCAGTAATTCACTACAAAAGGAAGAGTCATATATTCCATCATCATCTTCCATTCCATATGATGAAGCAAACGGATAAAATGAGATTCAAGTGATAAGTGCTACTGTTTTTGTTCAACTTGGTGTCTGGAGAATTCTTTGAACATTTGCAAAAACTAACAGACAGACAGGGCAATTATAAACTATTTATGACAGATCAAAATAATCTCAAATTCATGTCCTTACATAAATGATATTGGTATTGAGTTGTTTTTTTTAAACAGCGCGGTACCTGCTGTTGTGAGCAGGAATTGATATAAAAAGAGAAAATTGTTCATGATTTTTAGCTAAGTTACGGTGTAAGTCACAAACAAACAGTTATAAGCTATCAATAGCCCCTAACAAGGGCAAATAACGCATAAAGCATTACATTCTATTCAGTATTTGTGCCTAATATTACAATTGAATTTTACATTGTTTTGTCACAATTTCACTTTTTTTCTGGAGGTTTTTTTACGCCCTCTTGTCTTGTATGGGGCAGTTATTGATGCCCTCTTGCTTGGTATGGGCAGTTATTGACACCCTCTGGCTTGGTATGGGCAGTTATTGACGCCCCTTTGAAAATAAACACTGTGGCCAATACCTTCATTTTGTGTTTGTTGTTGTATTTAATAACTAAGGTTAAGTGATGCAAAGAGATGTCATGCAAGCAGAGAAGCTGTATCTGATACTACAAACCGAATACAATTTTTATCTACAGTATGCAAAATAGATCTCAAATTTCGCCCTTTTTTTTAGGCTCATGAGCATACAAATGAAGTCTCATTTAATAGACTTTTTATCGAGGCCATCAATTTGTTATGCTAATCTGCTTAGATAGAAAAAGTTATTTTTTAAATGTGTCAATTTAAAAGTACAAAGATTGCTAAAAAATACATTAAAACAATTTAAGATGTAAATATATGTATTGAAGGCATTTTTAAACATTCATACCTGTATGAATAGAAATTGGTTACATCCATATTTAATAATGGAACCTGTCGTTACAATCCTATAAATGTGTACTGCGGTATGTATCTGTATAAAATTTACTTGGGTACAATGTTTAGCATCACATAATCAGTAACAACAATGTCAGTGTGATTCTTTACTGATATGTGTAATAACCAGATATACAAATTCATATTTGACCAAGTGATTGATAATAAATTACATTGTAAGTGTATTATGACCTTCTATTAACTGCATGACTGTTTGAAAGAAGTGTTGGATAGTTTGAACCATTTTTTCATCCATCCTCGGTAAATGGGAAAAAAAGGTGGGAGGGCGTGGCTTTTCAGACATGTCCTTAACTTCTGGAAATTTTGTTAAAATAGGTGGTGGTGGTCGGGGGGGGGGGGGGGGTCTTATGTGTGGTACATTACCCAGAGATAGATCTGAGTGACCTACACAGTCATTGTCTGTCTTGCCTTCAATTAATGCCTGCATGGAATCAAACATGTGACATTCAAGTGGAGGGCTACTGGTAGACTAAATGTCCCCAGGATGTAACATTCAAGATGATTTCAGACATATACCATTTTTTTAAATTGAAAACATCAGATAATCTTTCAATACACTGAACTCTGATAATATGAATGTATCATACTGCTTTGGACTGTCCCAATATCCATGCATTCTTAAATTTTACTATAACATTATTATAATCTCTTTTCTCATTTAAAAACCTCAAGTATATGGTATAAGAAAAAAAATTTGTACATACCACTGTATATTGTACTGTCCCAATACATTCCACGATATCAATATCAATACAGAATTTCAAAAACAATCAGAAACAATGACCAACAACAGGAAGTCCAATACAAGATTCACAGTAATCTCTGTTGACAATAACATCAATTATCAGTCTGACAAATTTCCCTGTAGGTCTGTTTACAGGTAAAAATTTAAATCAATTTTGTATGAATTAAAACACTTGGGATGAGACATGTAGTTTTAAATACATGGGGGTATCTTAACAATGACAATAAAAGCTGTAAATTTTCTACTTCATGATAATAAACAAATAAAATTACCAGAAATTCAATCAGAGGCCCAATATATATTAAAATATTCATGCTATGACTATTGAAATGAACAGGTTGAGAAAATATTTCAGTTTGCCTTATCTATATCTGAATTATTTATGATCAATGAGATGAACAATAAAAAGACAAATCCCTAGGGACTTTATCCAATCAGAACACATTTCAAAACACTATTTGTTACTCCCTCGTGGCTTACTTTAATAGGAACAATAATATAGATAGATACAAACCTATGTAAAATGTATATTGTGCCTAAGATATCCTAATTCAAATAATGTGAAGACATTGAATTTATTCTTATACATGTATCACTGTTTTGGATATTACCATGGAATCTCAACATTTGATTTAATAATATTTTAATGTCCGATACATATACAAGTATGTAGGATCTGAAATGAATGTTCATTTCATGAATTTTTATGAAGCAAGTCTAGGAAGTTTTTATTTATGCAAGCCTCGGCAAGCAAAAATTAAAACAACTTTGAGATGAGTTTTATAAAATCTTACATGAAATGAACACAAATTTAAGATACTTTTTATTACATAACGACAAGATCGTAAATTCACAGAATCTTCACATCAATATGTGTCGTATAAATCCAGCGAGGACAGTAATTTTGTCCTGCTAGCTGTCCTCAAATCCTGACGTCAAATCTTTGTTTTCTGATGTTTACTTCAATGTTTGTGTCATGACTCACAATACATTTCCAGCTGGGCAAAGCCCATGGAAATCACTTCATGTTATAGTACACTAATGTCATATGCAAAAATATTACACAGACAAAATCTCTGTATTTTGTAATAAAAACTAAGTAACAAAGGGATTGAGTACAAATTATCTCAACTCAAAAATGCCTTTTCCAAAATATAATCCATTCTAAAGTGTTAAATGCGATAAGAATTAGTTGTGGGTGAAAGTTAGAGTTACCACAAAAAAAACCATCAACTGATATAGCTATCTTTATATAAAGCATTTGAAACTGCTTCACACAGGTCTGTAGAAGAACAGGGAAAGTACACATTCCTGTCGAGTGCCCCGACCAGGAATCGAACCCGGGTCTCCTGCGTGGAAATCTACGACTCTACCGACTGAGCCAAACAAGCATGCTCCGTCAGCTGAGTGACAGAGACCGTATTTAACACTATGTACAAACCACACCGACCCGCTCCGTCAGCTGAGTGACAGAGACCGTATTTAACACTATGTACAAACCACACCGACCCGCTCCATCAGCTGAGTGACAGAGACTGAATTTAACACTATGTACAAACCACACCGACCCACTCCGTCAGCTGAGTGACAGAGACCGTATTTAACACTATGTACAAACCACACTGACCCGCTCCGTCAGCTGAGTGACAGAGACCGTATTTAACACTATGTACAAACCACACCGACCCACTCCGTCAGCTGAGTGACAGAGACCGTATTTAACACTATGTACAAACCACACTGACCCGCTCCGTCAGCTGAGTGACAGAGACCGTATTTAACACTATGTACAAACCACACCGACCCGCTCCATCAGCTGAGTGACAGAGACCGAATTTAACACTATGTACAAACCAAACCGACCCGCTCCGTCAGCTGAGTGACAGAGACCGTATTTAACACTATGTACAAACCACACTGACCCGCTCCATCAGCTGAGTGACAGAGACCGTATTTAACATTATGTACAAACCACACCGACCCGCTCCATCAGCTGAGTGACAGAGACCGTATTTAACACTATGTACAAACCACACTGACCCGCTCCGTCAGCTGAGTGACAGAGACCGTATTTAACACTATGTACAAACCACACTGACCCGCTCCATCAGCTGAGTGACAGAGACCGTATTTAACACTATGTACAAACCACACCGACCCGCTCCGTCAGCTGAGTGACAGAGACCGAATTTAACACTATGTACAAACCACACCGACCCGCTCCGTCAGCTGAGTGACAGAGACCGAATTTAACACTATGTACAAAAACCACACCGACCCGCTCCGTCAGCTGAGTGACAGAGACCGTATTTAACACTATGTACAAACCACACTGACCCGCTCCATCAGCTGAGTGACAGAGACCGTATTTAACATTATGTACAAACCACACCGACCCGCTCCGTCAGCTGAGTGACAGAGACCGTATTTAACACTATGTACAAACCACACTGACCCGCTCCGTCAGCTGAGTGACAGAGACCGTATTTAACACTATGTACAAACCACACTGACCCGCTCCGTCAGCTGAGTGACAGAGACCGTATTTAACATTATGTACAAACCACACTGACCCGCTCCGTCAGCTGAGTGACAGAGACCGAATTTAACACTATGTACAAACCACACTGACCTGCTCCTTTTACACGTCTATACCACTAATCACTGAATTTCAGAAGTAATTAGCTAGTCATAGAATGTCAGACACCTCAACCACTTAGCCATCCAATGAACAGCAAGGGACAATTAAGAATGAGGAGGGAAGTGGAATACCTGGAGGAAACCATTGACCAGTGGTCAGTACCTAGCAACTGCCCCACTTGGGATTCAAACTCATGACTAAGAGGTAAAGGCTTGTGATTAAATATGGGACATCTTAACCACCCGGCCACTGTAGCCCCTGAATTAGAGGTTTTAGTAGTAATTGTGGTAGAAAAATTGTCAGACACTTTAACTATTTTGTCACCATGATAACTGGCACTACACTACATCACAATTTCAACATCAGTGAAAATGTTAAAATATATTTTTTCATAGGGAGATATAATCCAAGCCAACCAAATATTCTATCTACCTGATGGTCTATTGTAGGACCTGCACTGTTTACCTTACAGGCAATGGTTACTGTAGCAAGAGAAATATCAATACAAAATCGATTCTCTACTCTTTTTTTCAGAATGGCTGACACTTTTATTCATCTCATCAAAACTTAATTAAATTTCTTTCTTGTTAATTTACATTTTTTTTACATCTTTCATTCAAAAGAGAACTCAGCACTTTGGGACTACTATAGATTTTAATGTACTTTGTAACAAGTGTCCCATACCGTATGAAGAACTTAGATGTACTCACAGTCCCCAAGAAGTGTATAAAAAGCAGGTGTCGTGACAATTAACGGAAAGAAAAACTTAATCTGGCTGCCGTTATAACGTCTTTGATGGAGTAAAATGAGTGTTGGAATCTAAATGAGCGGCAAGTAAAGCTTTGATGTGATGTTGGCAATGTTAGGCCGACTCGCCCGGAGCAGACAAACTGCGTTCAAACAATACTTACCTATCTATCCCCTCTGTCACGCACACGCCTCAACATCTTACCTCGTGTCAATCAATATTGGATGTAAAAGAGTGATCAGAGGTAGACAATAGCCAGGTGTAACGGGTACACAATCAGGTAACGTGCTAGTCTCTTGGTAATGCAACAATTGAGGTCAAAGGTCATTGGTATACAGTGGAAATCATAGGTCAGATGTAAAAAATGATAGTCAATCGGCTAGAGATCAGGATTCAGGATCGTGACATAATAACAATATTCAATAAGGTTATAAGATTCAGCTCAGCCAATCAAAATCAACATCTCTTACTAAAACGTCTTCTGTGACGGACATTTTAATGTCAGACTCTGATTGGCTAATCAAATTTTTAAGTCTTCATCAAATATGGGAAACACTGTATGCCAGGGCTCATGTATATATAAGTGAAGTGTGTCAATTCAACACAGATACTGATATTCCTTAGACAGAAGGCAACAGTATTATACAACACAGGTACTGATAAGTCGGCAGAAGGCAACAGTATTATACAACACAGATACTGATATTCCTTAGACAGAAGGCAACAGTATTATACAACACAGGTACTGATATTCCTTAGGCAGAAGGCAACAGTATTATACAACACAGATACTGATATTCCTTAGACAGAAGGCAACAGTATTATACAACACAGATACTGATATTCCTTAGGCAGAAGGCAACAGTATTATACAACACAGATACTGATATTCCTTAGACAGAAGGCAACAGTTTTATACAACACAGATACTGATATTCCTTAGGCAGAAGGCAACAGTATTTTACAACACAGATACTGATATTTATTAGGCAGAAGGCAACAGTATTATACAACATACAGTAAAACCCCTTTATATCGCCACCTTCTGTTTTCCTAGATTTTGGCGATATATCGAGTTTGGCGGTATATCGGATTTGTCGTTGAAATTTTAATTAGGCCGAAATATAGGTAGTCCCCCGGTGCCGTACTGAAACAAACTTTCTAGTCAGTCTGTGTAGTGTACGGCCACTTCGTATTTTGTAATATGAACAGTTCCAAAATTAAAGTAATTTCGATAGTAGTCTTTCAATAAATATGTCAGCTTTATGTGTGTAAAATACGAAAACCGAACACGTTTGTGCTACCACGTATCGTGCCGTAGTTGCCTGCTAGTTGGGATTTTCTCGGTTACATGATATTTTTATTAGGGAAATCCCGCCCGGAAACAAAGAATACAAGTTCTGAACAAGCGCAGTGCGGTCTTGACCTCACTTCCGCGCACATGTCTGCATAAACGGCACTCAGACGACGATTTGATCTTACTAATAAACGGCGGATTCTTCTGCACGTACGTTATATTTCTATCGCTCTTGAAATTGCTAGTTGCATTTTATGGTCTATAAACGAATGGTGATATAGAGAAATAGACTTGTGGGTTCCTTTTTGTCAATAAATAACTAACGTTACGATAGTACGTAAAACACATGTACAGAAGTGAGTTTTATTCACCACAACTTGCGATACCTACCTGTAAAACAATAACAAAGGTGTACCCATAAGGTTCAAGGAATAAAAGAATTGAATTGAACCCATATTATTAATTGGTTTCATTGTGTACACACGGTCATACACGCGGCCATAGTGTGTGTAGCTGATTACCTGTCAGTCGGCAGTTGAGCACCTTACGAAAACATGTGTCCCTATCAACAGAATTTGGCGATATTAACGAGGTCATTAATAGTGTTATTTTAATCATTGGTTCCGCAAATGTGATGGCGGATGACGGTAGACGGGTTTGGCGATATAACGGGTGTATTTGTATGGAGGGAAATCCGTTCTGAATAAATTCATGGCGATAAGCGAGTTTGGCGGTAAAACGGGTGGCAATATAACGGGGTTTTACTGTATAACCAAAGTCAAAACAAAAGAAAGAGTGGAATCTAAAATGTACAGTCACATTTTGCATATTGTGTTATAAGAGAAACTTTACAATATCGAACTTTACCTTAGACAAGACCAAATAAGTAAAGTAAAGAGCTATTGACATCACATAGGCAGGAAGTGTAATTCTATTGAAACAGAAATGGTAAGTTCAAAATGTGGCTCTTATAATAATTGTGTGGGGACAAAGAGTGTGTTTACACACTTACACATGCACAATAGTAATTAGGACATGTGTAATTACCAAAAAAAAAAAAAAAAAAAATTAAAATGAAACAGTTTTCATTGACTGAAGTCTTTGGTATCTTGTATCCCTTTGTGGTAGAACAAAACCAGCATTTTACGATAAAGTAAAATTCTGCAGTGAAATAAATTCACACATGATTTCAACACGAGAGTGAATTTAATTGATACCTGACAGAATAAACAGAAGACAAGTTACCACCACTGTGTTCCCATTCCAACCTACAATCACATGTAATAGGAACTGACAAACACTGTTTTATGCATGTATCATGGGAGGAGGACAGTTTTGTCAATCCTATAGAAAACTTCAAAAGGCACTATATATATAAAAAAACACTAGAAGCTGGTGTGGAAGTTTCACTATGTATTGCTACTTGTTATAAACAAGTATCTGTTTAGGTTTACATATAAACACGTACATCACTGTTTAATATCTAGGTGTTGACAAGCCGAAGAGCTCAATGATTTTCTGTAGTGTACAAGTAGCGTTTTTCACACTTCCTGTCTGTGTAAAACCTTGGAGCAGTCTCATACACACCCTGGATTTCCGCTCTACTATAAAGTCTCAATGAACACAGACTTCATACTGAAATATTTATAGAGTTTGCTAGAGATTTTCCTTGACAATTTCTTCTGTCAGTGATGGTTTCCTTAAAGCTGGGTATGGGGCCAGAGGTCTACTGGTGTGTGCTATATAATGTATTCTACTAGTGTAAAACTGCCTTTACTGCCATGGACCAGATGTTTCAGCATAACAAGTGGCTCAAAGGCATATATGACATCTGTTTTGAGGCATTTTCTAGTTGATCAAGATTATAATTGCTGGTAACAAAAGTATTGTGTATAACAGCACATTTTAAAAGTTAACAATTAAACTAAATCTTAGCACATGTATATTAGAAAGTTTGACATTGAAAAAATAGGCCAAGGTCATTCTCATGAACCAACATGGTTGCTCGAGATCTTTAAAATTACATAAAAAGGTACCAAAACCAGGTTCATTTTGAATTTCATTTCTCTGATTGGGATATAGCACCTCATCTCAAATATTGTACACTAAGGAATCTTCTCTTTGATTTAATAAATACTCGTATCTTTTTTATTGCCAAATACAAAGGTAGTAAACAAAAGTTATTTCAATTTTGAAACAAATTCTCTAAAGCTACCAATTACTGCAATGAATTAGTTTGTTAGGTAATAATGTGCTAGTATTTGTAAGAATTAGCTTCACTTAGAAATATAAGAATATTGAATCTTACGATATTTGATGAGTCAAGGTCATTCATAAACATATCAAATTAAGTAATTCACATGATAATGCTTTAGCTAACCTTCAGCAAAGGAAGCTAACAAGCTCTGGCCTCTTTGTTATTGATAAAAAGTACAACACACTGTTAACATTGAATAAAGGTCAAGGTCATTCATTGAACAAAGCTGGTACATCATGTTTCATGAAAAACATCAATAGCATTTCTTTTGCTACTGAGTTAGTGTCTGTAGAAAAGATATTAAAGATAGTTTACCTCTAACCCTCCACCCCTTAAGTTTGCCCAGCGAGTGGGGCAGTTGCCATGTACTGACTCAAGGTTGGTGGCTTTTCTCTGGGTGTTCTGAATTTCCACCAGCTCTTACCCTAGCTGGCATGTCCTTAAATGTCACTGGCTGTTGACAGGAGACATAAAGCCACATACAAACCAATCTATTGAGAAGAGAATGCAATTCAAGAAAAAGGTGAAAATGCACTATTACAAGCTTACATGGTCCTTGGTGAGCTAAAACCTAAAGTATCAAACAAATGATCATGTTAGATTTAGTGGATGTTCTTTTCTCCTCTGAAGAATTTCAATGTGAATGAGCTGTTGTGCTCGTAAAACAATGACAAGTCTAATGCAATGGGTGATGAGGTCCCTAGCGTGTGATAGGCTGGAATACGTATGACTGTGTGTCAGATACGATATATCAGGAGGGATGGTTTGACAAAAGGCTTCACTCATAGCCTACCTGATATATTTACTTCTTATCTAATGAATGGATTAAAAATTGAAAAGAAAAATCTGTATTTGTCATCATAACTTAATTGTTATATATTTATATTAATATTTATCATACATTTACTTGACATAATATTAATTTGATAGTAAAAGTTGTGTGCTACCCTACATTACATATATAGCCCTGGGATTAGAATGATGTATGCTGTGTATGCGCTGTCAATATACATTTATAGAAGAAAAGCATAGGTTTGGTAAACAAAATTTTGTCACATGTCCCCCTTCCCAGCATTTTAGTGATCTATAAAACAATGATTTCGGTATTGTACAATGGTGATTTGATTGTGATGATTAATATTTGTGCTTTCAATGTACGCAACCACAACATTTCATGTTACACAATAATTATTCATTATGGAAAATAACAATGGCTTAAAAGACTTTTAAACATTTTTTTAGACTGTTTTGATAAAAGAAAACATCTTTTTTAGAAATCGAACATAATTCTAAAACATCTGTAAATGAGAAGTTAATTAGTGAGCATTGATTCAGTTTATACCTTGGGGTGTTGGCCAAGGCTCCCCCAGCGAGGAGTTGCCTGGAGAATCAGACAGCAACCTCAATATCTAAAGAGTTATGAGTCACATGTCTGAACCAATCAGAGGCTCTGTCTAGTATATCCATCTATTGAGTATATACGATGTTCATCAGGATGTTGTGTTTGGGGGGTATAAAAATAATTACAGAGTTCCTCAGCCCTTCTCGCTAAGACCAGAAGAAGAATAGAGATATTGACAAACGTAATTAATAAACGGACAGAGCGCTGGCTATTGATTTTGGGAGGTGTATTCCTTCAGGTATTACATATATTCCTGGATATTATTAGTCGATTGTTCGGCAGGAGATGATTTCAATCCCACAACTTCATCAGCAAAACTCAAGAACCAGCTCCTTTCCCGGCCATTGATTAATTATATATGACACTCAGCTTCCTGCTTCCAAAACTTATCAAAGTTTCATGGCTGCTTCGGCCTGCCTTAAAATGCAAGATTTATGCTGCTCTCGATTCTGTATTTCTGTCAATATGGATTCGGCCCTGGCCACCTGATTTGTGGGAGAAAGGTGTGCGATGGAATCTGCATGCGACAAGAACAGTGTATGGCTGATGACAAACTAATATGACAGAAACGATGTTTGTGACAGCTTTTTACACAGAACATTTAGGCTGAATGTAGTATGGAAACAGTTAATAGATAAAATAACAGTATTTTTCAACTGTTATTAAAGTCAAGAAATATATGTTTCCACTGAGTATCTTAACATTATGATTATAGTGGCTGTTGCGACAGTCCCGACAAATTACCAAAAGCCCTTCACCTCTAGGTTATGAGTTAGAATTTTATATGATGCAGCTACAAAGTACTGACCACAGGTCCGAGGTTTTCCTCCAGGTACTCCAGCTTTCTTCCACCTCCTTAATCCTGGTACATCCATAAATGACACTGGCTGTTGATAGGACATTAACCCAATCAAACCAAGCTTAGTATAATGTACAAGGAAATTGAATCAGGTGTTCCAGAAGAGTAAGCAGAGAGTCAGTATAGCAAGTCTCTTCACTGTTGATACACACAATACAAAAGATCAAATCCTGGTCTTATTCAGGTGTTGTTATGAAGAAAGCATCAAAGAAAGCATATTAATTTGTGAAAGAATTAGTAGAAAATTAATCCTCCAAAAAGTTCACAGATCTATATACTGTATTAGTTATTATTTTGTGTTTTCAAGGAAGTTAGGGAAGGTCATAGGTATCTAAATGGTGTCATACATGGCCAAAAGTGTTAACTTGTCTTTCCTAAAAAAAGTCCCCTTCATTCTTTTATTGTTAATTATCATGATTTTACGTCAATTCTAGGATAAATCTTGCAATTTACGATCACTATTTTATCTTGTTTTTAAGATAAATCTAGTATTACATAATGGCTATTTTAGTAATTTGTCTTGACTTCAAGAAATTTTGTGATACAAATTTGCAGTTTTGTGAGATTTTTATTTTAAAACTGGTGGTAATGACTATGACAACTATGTTGTTTTAAGGCCAGGTGTATGGTGTGTTTGGTGGTGGTCCAGACTTGCCATGCCTGCCATCACCATTATATAGACTCTAGCTAGGCTGTCCACAGCTCTACTTCACATGGCAGGTGTTTTCTCATCTTATCTCTCTAATTGCAACCTATCTTTTACATTAATTTGCTCCTCTTTGCCCAAACTTTAATTTCATCCCCGGTAATTTCATGACTACCTTATCAACAGGTCTATATTATTGGAAAACTACTGTCAAACAACCAACACAGAAATCTGCAGATAGCTGCATAGTGAATTCTTTCTCGTCTGCAGGTCTAAACTTTCCCAATGTTCTATTTAGTAGCATTACTTGTAGCTAATTAATGCTCATTTACCAAAGTGTATAAAAATCATCATGGTCACATGGCAAAATCTATTTGTAATTACCATAGTCTTTTTATATGATGTAACTCATCATTCCTGCAAAACATGCTAAAGAGTCTGATCCAACATGTACATTAGTCTGGCTGATTTGTGACGTACAGCTCATGAGGCTTCAGAAAAAAGATTGGTAAGTATAGCACTAAAATATCAATTAACAGGTCTTGCTTATCAGCTCAGAGACAAATTCAAAACAAGGAATCATTACAAAATCTTGTTAAGGTAAAAGATAATTTGAAATGGCACCTAGATCTATACTACATGTATGTATTTACTAAGCTGTTATTATTATTTGTACAATTTCTGTCCTATAGATGAAGATATTTCCAACATTATAGTGTTATATCAGTTTGTGAGAGGCTGGCTTTATTATAAGTGTTCTTTGAAATATACATGAGTCCATTAGGCTGATGGAGAGATGACTTGGAGCTAAGTAACCAACAGTACATGTCCGCAGGCTGTACCTGGTGTCTACTGGGGCCGCACACCAATTACAAATCTATAAGTGTACTGTCACAACGAACAAATAAAAACAGACCAGGATAAGTAACAAAATGATAATTTGGTATTAATTTTACTTCTGTCAATAGTATTTCTGATACTGATTCTACATTTCCCATGTATACATTGTGTTTGCACACAAGTATGGTTAACGTCCTGTGTATTAATATGTAAACATGTATGATATAATTCAGTTTTGCTTGTTACGAGCCTTTTCATTGGCTTAAAAATTTACTTTATCAGCCAATAAAGGAAAAAAATGGCGTTGCCGTTTGTGACATTGCTTCTGATTGGCTGAGATGACGGCATAATGATTTCATAGACAAAAGAGTCCCAAAATGAATTTTGAGTATATATTGAAGAGATTATCTTTGTAAATTGAATTATAAGGATTAACTTGAATAAATTGTTTATGTTATGGAGATATAACACAAAAATCTGAGTGTATACTTAAAACTTAAAACACTTCACAACTGTACATCTTAAACATTTAGGGGGCCTCGGTGGCCGAGTGGTTAAGATCTCTCGACATATTACCACAAGGCCTCCATCTTGGGGTTGCGAGTTCGAATACCAAGTGGGGCAGTTGCTAGGTACTAACCACTGGTTGGTGGTTTTTCTCCGGGTACTCCAGCTTTCCTCCACCAACAAACCTGGCACGTCCTTAAATGACCCTGGCTGTTAATAGGACAATAATTGATAACAATAATTACCAATAATTACCAATAAATACCAATAATTGATTTCATAACACATTCCAAGTTAAACTAATAAACCCTTCAACATTTCTATAAAATGATTTCAAATCTTGCGAGAATCAGTCATCAATGCATGTACTATATGAATTAGGAAAAAGCCACCAACCTACAATTATCACCTTGCAACTTTCTCATGTGCATAATAGAACTGGTATTGTAAACCAACTTGAATCGTTTATGTGAGGTCTTAATTTCACAAATCTTTTACAGTGATTGAATTTTGCAATTTAGAGTAAAAACGTTCTTTTGCACTTATACTTGACACTTTTAAGGTAGCTCCATACTTTTGGAAAAACCCATGTCATTTTTTTCTAACAGGTCTTATTTTCTTGCATTTTTCATGTAGATTTCAAATCTGTAAATATAAATGGGTGTTCTCGAACTACTTTTTGAGATATTTGAGCTTGAAATATACCATCCATGCAAATTTGCTGACCGAAAATAGAAAAATTCATAAAATTATGTTTTCTGTAATATTAGGGTGAATGTAGTCTCGATCCTGTTGATTTTTTGTCCTATATTTCTTACGATAGAACAATATACAAAACTACTTTATTTCTACAAATGCTAACTAATTTTTGTTATTTCCCAGGACCGTTTCTATACGTAATTACCATGTTTTGCCATATTTTCGCCCGTAAAAAATCAATGAATAGGCCAAAAAGGAAATGAAAACCCATGTCAATTTCACAATATTTGTATATGATATGCCCAAGGAAATATGTTTTTCAAATATCATATAAAAACTAGGGGTCCTCGATCAAAATTTCACAATTTTGTAAGCTTGAAGTTTGTAACTCGCAACCCTACCCCCATTTCATCCAGTGCTAAGATGGGTTATATTTGACTATTTTTTGAAAATCATGCCGCAAAAAACATTCTACATCAGTTCATACGTTTTTGTTATATTATATCTGGTTTATGTCTGTTTGTTTTTATGATTTTCTCCAAATTGTGTGTTTAAAGGAAATCCGTATGCGATTTTTTTAGAATTCCGGAATTTCGGTCCGGCCGGGTCCCGTCTTATGATTTATAGCGACGAACGGCACTTCCGGTGTTTAAAAATCCATTCCCATTTACGACAGGGACTGCAAAAACCTCAGAGATAGCATATAATTTTCACTTCACTGCTTTTATTTGATTTATTTAATGATTTTAAACATTCAGTATTACCGTTATATGTAGACAATTTTCACCTATTGAAAAAATATCCAAGTATAATGTCGTGGCGTATCGGAAACCATTCTGGAATTCAAAACAACCTCCGCAACTTCCGGTATAGCGTCATATGAATTGGCGCGATTTTCAAAAGTATGGACCTACCTTAAGCAGCAATTAATTAAGTTTATTGCTACTTGCCTGAATAAAAACGAAATTCAATAGAACACAAAATAAGTTGGTTTACAGTAACCTAATGACAGTGGTTGACTGGTGCCTTATATATTTGTATCCATCGCTGCCTTGTATGAACAATAGAATTGAAACCAAACCTGTTTGTATCCAAACTATGACTATCTAGAGAGGCATTCGATATGGTAGTGTGATTTAACCAAAAACCATTGATAGCTGTTATCATGGGATGACCTGCCAGATAATGACTATAAGGGCATTCCTCTCCTGTTTTCTATGCCATTAGGTTTGATATATCCAGGTCATTTTCACTGATTAATCAAGGGTGATATACCATGTTTTATTAATGAGATAATAAATATGACTATCGATGTACCTTTATAAAGCTGGTCTGAAAACTACATACTCACATATAACAGCCAGTGGGCGGTGTAAAGATTTTGTTTTACTAACTGATCGGTGTAATGAGCATAATTGTCTATTTATTGAGTTCCATCCTTATAATTTAATTTGAAAGTTAAAAAAAAAATTCTGGTACAAAAACAATGACAAGGATGTAATTTTCTGCGGTATAATGATTTACAAGCCGACAAAACACAAGCATTGTCAATTCAATTTCCAGGAACAAATTAATCTTAATTTTCTTATTTATTCTTTTAAATAATTAATATACAATAACAAAGAGTTTTGCCATAAATGTTACGTGTTAAAAAGTTAATTCAAGACTACAATTGTTGCGCAAAACTCTGGAAAGTATTCTGGAAATGTATTACTCTGCATCCATACTCATTCCTTTAATTGATGGTCCAATCACTTAATTTATAAACTTGATCCTATTATCATCATCATTTTGATAATGGTTGTTTGTTATTATACAATTGTACAAATATAATTATATAACTTCAAAACATAGTGGGTGAGGAGGTCAGGTATATATGTATGACAGTCTGAGGCACTTGTCCTCCATGTCAATTTTTCTTTTGGAACCCATATTTCTTCCACCATTAAATTAAAACACAATATGATTTAAAATGACCATAGCTGCTAATAAAACTATTTCATATGCTGCTATTCTTAGCATTCATTTTGGTTTTGTATGAGAAACACTTGAAGCAAGACATGTATTAATACTGACTGACCAATTGATTAATGGAACAAGGATGTTCAGCCTATCAATCCATCAATGTCCATCAAAGAACACCACAAGTCACTAGTATCACAAGGTCACTGCAAGCATTTCTCATACCAAACAAAAATCTACCCAATTAAGCTGCATATTAAATCATTCTTGTCTTAGTAGATATAGTTAGGTTTTTTAATATGCACCTGCCTGTGACAAAAACCTCTCTATGACAGCCAACTGCCTAAAAAGAACAACTTAATATCAAAAACCTGCTTATCATACAAGACTGCCAACATTAAGGAATCATTTTCCTTAAAAGGAAAACAATTGAAACACAATACCAGAATTCTGTCTACTGAAGACCATTGCTAATAATGAATACCTTCTTTTAAAGAATAGAAATTACAACATACTAGCAAAACAATGTTATTGTCCAGCAATGAAGAGGGAAGATGCAGCTCAAACAATTGTCTCATCAGCTGGGCAGAGAAAGCTTTTAAAAGACCATGAATTAGTAAAGAGTTCTGTACGCTATCTCTGTTAGAGTTCGTCATGGAAACCAAATACCTATTCACTGGACTACAACAATACAGGATGTCTATAGAAAAAACATCCATCGCTTTCCTTCCGCAAAAACTATTTATCAATACACATATAAAGCCTTTACACAACACACACTAACTTACCTGTTAGAAATCTGTTTCAACATGTGGAAAACGATCTGTGTCAGCCAATCACATCCCAGGTATTATTACACATCTCCAGCAATGTCTGTCAAGTCAAGAAAAAAAATTGTTATCATAAAATTGCTTCCTTAATGTTTTAATGAGTTGATTGAGTCTCCAGAAAGTATAGAATCCTATACAGTCGGCTTCTGTTAGAGACTAGCCTACACAGTGCCTGTGACATGGACTACTGCAATACAATACACACTACCTCTGTAATACCCGGTGTCCTGCTGCTGTATCACAGCGGAGATGCACTGTTACTGGGGGGACAGCTATACACAGCTACTGGTCTCTCTGTGGGCAGTCTTTGTGGCTTAACCACACAACAGGTAATTCCCCTGTTTAAGTTCCTGATGGAACTTCAGGTCCCAATGTCCTAAAGTCACTACAGGTAAATCCTTAGTCTCCTTGTCCTAAAATCACTACAGGTAAATCCTTAGTCTCCTTGTCCTAAAGTCACTACAGGTAAATCCTTAGTCTCCTTGTCCTAAAGTCACTACAGGTAAATCCTTAGTCTCCTTGTCCTAAAGTCACTACAGGTAAATCCTTAGTCTCCTTGTCCTAAAGTCACTACAGGTAAATCCTTAGTCTCCTTGTCCTAAAATCACTACAGGTAAATCCTTAGTCTCCTTGTCCTAAAGTCACTACAGGTAAATCCTTAGTCTCCTTGTCCTAAAGTCACTACAGGTAAATCCTTAGTCTCCTTGTCCTAAAGTCACTACAGGTAAATCCTTAGTCTCCTTGTCCTAAAGTCACTACAGGTAAATCCTTAGTCTCCTTGTCCTAAAGTCACTACAGGTAAATCCTTAGTCTCCTTGTCCTAAAGTCACTACAGGTAAATCCTTAGTCTCCTTGTCCTAAAATCACTACAGGTAAATCCTTAGTCTCCTTGTCCTAAAATCACTACAGATAATTTCTAAGTCTCCATGTATAATCACTACAGAAAAAATTATTGCATCTCCTCATATCCTGAAATCATACAGGTAAATCCTTACAGCCTTCATGTCCTAAAGTCACTACAGCTAAATCCTAACTCCTTTCACCTTCATGTCCTAAAGTCACTACAGGTAGATCCTTACACCCTAATGTCCTAAAGTCACTACAGGTAGATCCTTACACCTTCATGTCCTGAAGTCACTACAGGTAGATCCTTACACCCTCATGTCCTGAAGTCACTACAGGTAGATCCTTACACCTTCATGTCCTGAAGTCCACTACAGGTAGATCCTAAACTACAGGTAGATCCTTATACCTTCATGCCCTAAAGTCACTACAGGTAGATCCTTACACCCTCATGTCCTGAAGTCACTACAGGTAGATCCTTATACCTTCATGCCCTAAAGTCACTACAGGTAGATCCTTACACCCTCATGACCTAAAATCACTACAGGTAGATCCTTACACCTTCATGTCCTAAAGTCACTACAGGTAGATCCTTACACCCTCATGTCCTAAAATCACTACAGGTAAATCTTAAGTCTCCATGTCCTAAAATCATTAGAAGTAGATCCTTACTTTTGCATGTTCTAATGTATTTACAGGTAATCTAGGGATGTTTTTCCTGCATGAAGACACATTTGAGCTTGGTATAGGTATGATGTGTCCCAAGTTCTTTAATCACTTCCGGCATACCCTAAGTCTTCATGTCCATAATTTACTTCACTTCCCAAGTCCTGCTGCTTTGCTATCACAACATGTAACTCTATGTCCTACTATCAATATAACTTGTATTTTCTAAGCAATCCAGATCCCAAATTTACTACAGATTTTCATTATGTATCTGTGAGCTCAAGTTAGCCTAGTTAATTATTTAGTCTTTAAATTACTATTAGTATACTGTATTCCTTAAGTTTCACTGGCAATTCCTCAATTATTTTTCCCTTTCTCACTACAGGTAGATCCTTACACCCTAATGTCCTAAAGTCACTACAGGTAGATCCTTACACCCTAATGTCCTAAAGTCACTACAAGTAGATCCTTACACCCTCATGTCCTGAAGTCACTACAGGTAGATCCTTACACCCTCATGTCCTGAAGTCACTACAGGTAGATCCTTACACCCTCATGTCCTAAAGTCACTACAGGTAGATCCTTACACCCTCATGTCCTAAAGTCACTACAGGTAGATCCTTACACCCTCATGTCCTAAAGTCACTACAGGTAGATCCTTACACCCTCATGTCCTAAAGTCACTACAGGTAGATCCTAGCACCTTCATGTCCTAAAGTCACTACAGGTAGATCCTAACACCTTCATGCCCTAAAGTCACTACAGGTAGATCCTTACACCCTCATGACCTAAAATCACTACAGGTAGATCCTTACACCTTCATGTCCTAAAATCACAACAGGTAGATCCTTACACCTTCATGCCCTAAAGTCACTACAGGTAGATCCTTACACCTTCATGTCCTAAAATCACTACAGGTAGATCCTTACACCCTCATGCCCTAAAATCACTATAGGTAGATCCTTACACCCTCATGCCCTAAAGTCACTACAGGTAGATCCCAACACCCTCATGCCCTTAAGTCACTACAGGTAGATCCTTACACCCTCATGTCCTAAAGTCACTACAGGTAGATCCTTATACCCTCATGCCCTAAAGTCACTACAGGTAGATCCTTACACCCTCATGCCCTAAAGTCACTACAGGTAGATCCTTACACCTTCATGTCCTAAAATCACTACAGGTAGATCCTTACACCCTCATGTCCTAAAATCACTACAGGTAGATTCTTACACCTTCATGTCCTAAAGTCACTACAGGTAGATCCTAGCACCTTCATGTCCTAAAGTTACTACAGATAGTTCCTTACACCCTCATGTCCTAAAGTCACTACAGGTAGATCCTTACACCTTCATGTCCTAAAATCACTACAGGTAGATCCTTACACCCTCATGTCCTAAAATCACTACAGGTAGATCCTTACACCTTCATGTCCTAAAGTCACTACAGGTAGATCCTTACACCCTCATGTCCTAAAGTCACTACAGGTAGATCCTTACACCCTCATGTCCTAAAGTTACTACAGATAGTTCCTTACACCCTCATGTCCTAAAGTCACTACAGGTAGATCCTTACACCTTCATGTCCTAAAATCACTACAGGTAGATCCTTACACCCTCATGTCCTAAAGTCACTACAGGTAGATCCTTACACCCTCATGTCCTAAAGTCACTACAGGTAGATCCTTACACCCTCATGTCCTAAAGTCACTACAGGTAGATCCTTACACCTTCATGTCCTAAAATCACTACAGGTAGATCCTTACACCCTCATGTCCTAAAATCACTACAGGTAGATCCTTACACCTTCATGCCCTAAAGTCACTACAGGTAGATCCTTACACCTTCATGTCCTAAAGTCACTACAGGTAGATCCTTACACCCTCATGTCCTAAAGTCACTACAGGTAGATCCTTACACCCTCATGTCCTAAAGTCACTACAGGTAGATCCTTACACCCTCATGCCCTAAAGTCACTACAGGTAGATCCTTACACCCTCATGCCCTAAAATCACTACAGGTAGATCCTTACACCCTCATGTCCTAAAATCACTACAGGTAGATCCTTACACCTTCATGTCCTAAAGTCACTACAGGTAGATCCTTACACCCTCATGTCCTAAAATCATTAGAAGTAGATCCTTACTTCTGCATGTTCTAATGTATTTACAGGTAATCTAGGGATGTTTTTCCTGCATGAAGACACATTTGAGCTTGGTATAGGTATGATGTGTCCCAAGTTCTTTAATCACTTCCGGCATACCCTAAGTCTTCATGTCCATAATTTACTACACTTCCCAAGTCCTGCTGCTTTGCTATCACAACATGTAACTCTATGTCCTACTATCAATATAACTTGTATTTTCTAAGCAATCCAGATCCCAAATTTACTACAGATTTTCATTATGTATCTGTGAGCTCAAGTTAGCCTAGTAAGTTATTTAGTCTTTAAATTACTATTAGTATACTGTATTCCTTAAGTTTCACTGGGAATTCCTCAATTATTTTTCCCTTTCTCTACGGCCATATCAGAAGTCTATATGAGCAATTTTAGAAATTTTATCAACTTTGGCTGTGAAATTCTTCAGGTCTAGATGACTATTGCTGCTATAAGGATTTTGGACAAGTTTTGTATGCCATGTTTGTTATCTCTGATGACACAGCTGGTTCTCACAGTAACAGTCAGTTTATATTGGTCCCCTTGTGGTATTTACCTTGCTCCTGTAGTCAATAAAGCTGTAACATTGATAGTCTCAATGGTACCATATTTTGTCACTGTGATATCATTACACACACACTTCTACAAACAACTGGCAAGTAGCTTCTAAAACTAATATTGTCCATGGTAACTAATGATATACCCTCAGTAACTAGGGGTTGGTCCTCTGTTAATAATGATATACCCTCAGTAACTAGGGGTTGGTACTCTGTTAATAAAGATATACCCTCTTAGTAAGTAGGGTGTAGGTCCTCTGTAATAATGGATATACCCTCAGTAACTAGGGGTAAGTCCTCTGTAACTAAGCATTTACCCTTAGTAACTAAGGGTAAGTCTTCTGTAATTAAGGATATACAATCAGTAACTAGGGGTTGGTCCTCTGTAACTAAGCATATAAAATATGGCTCTGTTACTAAGGTCATACCATATGGCTCTGTTACTAAGGTCATACCCTCAGACTCTGTAACTAAGGTCATACACTCAGGGTCTGTAACTAAGGTCATACCCTCAGGCTCTGTAACTTAGTTCATACCTTTAGGCTCTGTAGCTAAGGTCATACCCTCAGGCTCTTTAACTAAGGTCATGCCCTCAGGCCCTGTAACTTAAGTCATACTCTCAGGCTCTGTAACTAAGGTCATACCATTAGGATCTGTAACTAAGGTCATGCACTCAAACTCTTCAACTAAGGTCATACCCTTAGGATCTGTAACTAAGGTCATACCCTCAGGCTCTTTAACTAAGGTCATGCCCTCAGGCCCTGTAACTTAAGTCATACTCTCAGGCTCTGTAACTAAGGTCATACCATTAGGATATGTAACTAAGGTCATGCACTCAAACTCTTCAACTAAGGTCATACCCTTAGGATCTGTAACTAAGGTCATACCCTCAGACTCTGTAACTAAAATCATACCCTCAGGGTCTGTAACTAAGGTCATACCCTCAGGCTCTGTAACTAAGGTCATACCCTTAGGCTCTGTAACTTAGGTCATACACTCAGACTCTGTAACTAAGGTCTTACACTCAGGCCTTGTAACTAAGGTCATACCATTAGGCTCTGTTACTAAAGTCAAACACTCAGGTACTAAGGTCATACCATCAGGCTCTTTAACTATAGTCATACCATAAGGCTTTGTAACTAAGGTCATATCCTAAGGCTTTGTAACTAAGATAATTCCATATGGCTCTGTTACTCAGGTCATACCCTCAGACTCTGTAACTAAAATCATACCCTCAGGGTCTGTAACTAAGGTCATACCCTCAGGGTCTGTAACTAAGGCCATACCCTCAGGCTCTGTAACTTAGTTCATACCTTTAGGCTCTGTAACTAAGGCCATACACTCAGACTCTGTAACTAAGGTCATACACACTCAGGCCATGAAACAAAGGTCATGCCATTAGGCTCTGTCTTACTCAGGTAATATCTAAGGTCATACCATATGGCTCTGTTACTAAGGTCATACCCTCAGACTCTGTAACTAAAATCATACACTCAGGGTCTGTAACTAAGGTCATACCCTCAGGCTCTGTAACTTAGTTCATACCTTTAGGCTCTGTAACTAAGGTCATACACTCAGACTCTGTAACTAAGGTCTTACACTCAGGCTGAGGCACTCAGGGTCTGTAACTAAGGTCATACCCTCAGGCTCTGTAACTAAGGTCATACCCTTAGGCTCTGTAACTAAGGTCATACACTCAGACTCTGTAACTAAGGTCTTACACTCAGGCCTTGTAACTAAGGTCATACCATTAGGCTCTGTAACTAAAGTCATACACTCAGGTACTAAGGTCATACCATCAGGCTCTTTAACTATAGTCATACCATAAGGCTTTGTAACTAAGGTCATATCCTAAGGCTTTGTAACTAAGATAATTCCATATGGCTCTGTTACTCAGGTCATACCCTCAGACTCTGTAACTAAAATCATACACTCAGGGTCTGTAACTTAGGTCATACCCTCAGGCTCTGTAACTTAGTTCATACCTTTAGGCTCTGTAACTAAGGTCATACACTCAGACTCTGTAACTAAGGTTATACACTCAGGCCTTGTAATAAAGGTCATGCCATTAGGCTCTGTAACTAATGTCATGCACTCAGGCTTGTAACTAAGGTCATATCCTCAGGCTTTGTAACTAAGGTCATACCCTAAGGCTTTGTAACTTAAGTTATACCCTTAGGCTTTGTAACTAAGGTCATATCCTAAGGCTTTGTAACTAAGGCCAAACCATAAGGCTCTGTTACTAAGGTAATACCCTCAGACTCTGTACTAACTAAAATCATACCTCAGGCTTTGTAACTAAAGTCATACACTCAGGCTCTGTAACTAAGGTCATACCCTTAGGCTCTGTAACTTAGGTCATACACTCAGACTCTGTAACTAAGGTCATACACTCAGGCCTCGTAACAAAGGTCATACCATCAGGCTCTTTAACTATGGTCATACCCTCAGGCTTTGTAACTTAGGTCATACCCTCAGGCTCTGTAACTTAGTTCATATCTTTAGGCTCTGTAACTAAGGTCATACACTCAGACTCTGTAACTAAGGTCTTACACTCAGGCCTTGTAACTAAGGTCATACCATTAGGCTCTGTAACTAAAGTCATACACTCAGGTACTAAGGTCATACCATCAGGCTCTTTAACTATAGTCATACCATAAGGCTTTGTAACTAAGGTCATATCCTAAGGCTTTGTAACTAAGATAATTCCATATGGCTCTGTTACTCAGGTCATACCCTCAGACTCTGTAACTAAAATCATACCCTCAGGGTCTGTAACTAAGGTCATACCCTCAGGCTCTGTAACTTAGTTCATACCTTTAGGCTCTGTAACTAAGGCCATACACTCAGACTCTGTAACTAAGGTCATACACTCAGGCCTTGTAACAAAGGTCATGCCATTAGGCTCTGTAACTAAGGTCATGCACTCAGGCTTTGTAACTAAGATCATACCCTCAGGCTTTGTAACTAAGGTCATATCCTCAGGCTTTGTAACTTTAGTCATACCCTCAGGCTTTGTAACTAAGGTCATACCCTCAGGCTTTGTAACTAAGGTCATACCCTCAGGCTTTGTAATTAAAGTCATACCCTCAGGCTTTGTAATTAAGGTAATATCCTAAGGCTTTGTAACTAAGGTCATAACCTTAGGATCTGTTATTTAGGTCATACCCTCAGGCTTTGTAACTAAAGTCATTCACTCAGGCTCTGTAACTAAGGTCTTACACTCAGTCTCTGTAACTAAGGTCATACCATCAGGCTCTTTAACTAAGGTCATACCATCAGGCTCTTTAATTAAGGTCATACCCTCAGGCTCTTTTACTCAGGCTCTTTAATTAAGGTCATACCCTCAGGCTCTTTTACTAAGGTCATACCCTCAGGCTCTGTAACTAAAATCATACCCTCAGGCTTTGTAACTAAGGTCATGCCCTAAGGCTTTGTAACTAAGATAATTCCATATGGCTCTGTTACTAAGGTCATACCCTCAGACTCTGCAACTAAAATCATACCCTCAGGCTCTGTAACTTAGTTCATACCTTTAGGCTCTGTAACTAAGGTCATACACTCAGACTCTGTAACTAAGGTTATACACTCAGGCTTTGTAATAAAGGTCATGCCATTAGGCTCTGTAACTAAGGTCATGCACTCAGGCTTTGTAACTAAGATCATATCCTCAGGCTTTGTAACTAAGGTCATACCCTTAGGCTTTGTAACTAAGGTCATACCCTCAGGCTTTGTAACTTAAGTTATACCCTCAGGCTTTGTAACTAAGGTCATATCCTAAGGCTTTGTTACTAAGGCCATATCATAAGGCTATGTTAATAAGGTAATACCCTCAGACTCTGTAACTAAAATCATACCCTCAGGGTCTGTAACTTAGGTCATACCCTCAGGCTCTGTAACTTAGTTCATACCTTTAGGCTCTGTAACTAAGGTCATACACTTAGACTCTGTAACTGAGGTCATACAATCAGGCCTTGTAACAAAGGTCATGCCATTAGGCTCTGTAACTAAGGTCATGCACTCAGGCTTTGTAACTAAGATCATGCCCTCAGGCTTTGTAACTAAGATCATACCCTCAGGCTTTGTAACTAAGGTCATACCCTTAGGCTCTGTAACTAAGGTCATACCCTCAGGCTTTGTAATTAAAGTCATACCCTCAGGCTTTGTAATTAAGGTAATATCCTAAGGCTTTGTAACTAAGGTCATACCATAAGGCTCTGTTACTAAGGTCATACCCTCAGGCTTTGTAACTAAAGTCATACACTCAGGCTCTGTAACTAAGGTCTTACACTCAGTCTCTGTAACTAAGGTCATACCATCAGGCTCTTTAACTAAGGTCATACCATCAGGCTCTTTAACTAAGGTCATACCCTCAGGCTCTTTTACTAATGTCATACACTCAGGCTTTTTAACTAAGGTCATACACTCAGTCTCTGTAACTAAGGTCATACCCTCAGGCTCTTTAACTAAGGTCATGCCCTCAGGCTCTGTAACTTAGATCATACCCTCAGGCTCTTTTACTAAGGTCATACACTCAGGCTCTGTAACTAAGGTCGTACCCTCAGGTATTGTTACTACGGATATTCCCACTACAATATGCTCACTTATGTAACAAGGTGAATGGCCTCTGGTTTTAAAGAATGTTTTTCTTATTTTTACTTTGCAACTAGATTTCTAACAAGCACAGAAATATCTTCTTGTAACTTTTCATTAGTGCGTTTGTGCCATGGAAACATGTTCTGGTCACTTTGCTTTCTGGTCAATCTTGGCATCATTTGCAGCCAGTGTTGTCCAGACTGCCCTTATATTGTGTAGTAAGGCGTATGATCAGCCAAGAAAACAAGAGGCCTGATGTTGGTGTGTTACATCAGTGTCAATCTGAAATTGATTTCATCTCTAGGTTACTGCAATGGACAAGGGGGAAATTAAGTAGCAACAGCATCAATATTGATGTGGAAATATGTCTTGAATACAGATGCAGGTGTCCTTCATACAGCTGTAAACAGCACCCCTAACCGCCCTAGTAGAATATACCTGTATCACCAATAGGACACTTTATTGGCATCAATTTTGTTTCAATATCCTGCTTTTTACTACTCTGATGCTGGCTTATGATTTTATAGTTGAAGATAAAATATGAATGTAGAAATGAGTTATAGATGGAAGTGAAATCTCATGGAATTTTCTCCTTGGGACATTATAAGCACTGGTATGAGTATAGTAAGCCTGGATCAATACACTATTTCTGGTGATGATCGCCAATTAAATCATTTTATTGGTGAATTTACAACTTAGCAGTGTTGACAATGAAACAAGCAGTAAACCAACAAAGCCAAGGAATGTTCACTTGGCTCCTGCCAGAATGAAATCCTTTGGTTTCACATCAATATTCATCGGTAATTTAAGTCCTGTAAAACCGTTAGTGTGGCATGGGTACATAAATAGATTCCCTGCATTTGGCGAACATAATGATACACAGTTTGGTGGGATTTGTCCCTATAGAAACGCATGTTGTTTGACAGGAAAGTACGTAAGTTGTTCTTAACCGAGTTTGTTGATACCTTCAACCCTAAATTATGTGTCGTCCATATAAACCTGTTTTATAAAACCCATAGTTATCTGTAATCCCCATACTGTTTGGTAAATTAGCTTACTTTGACTATAGTGCAGTCATTCAAACCATGGCAGCAATAAGATGAAGAGGTTAAAGGTCACCATGAGGATCTTTGGCAAAGATCATGAATATGCATGAGTGATAAATATATAAGCATTAAGGGTCTGATCTATAATATTTGAAGGCAGAACTAGGTCATTTTTAAGGACAGTAACAAAGGTCATTAATATGCATTAGTAATAAAAAATAGTACTAAAGGTCAATATTATCAGGTTAAAAGGTTAAAGTTCACTTTGAGGACAGTGGCAAATATCCAGTGATACAAACATTTGAATATTTGATATCCAATACTAAGAAGATGTATGAATTTTACAGATTATGACATAACTTGGTAAAAGGTCAATATTGTAATAAAAAAACTGTTATCAGTGTCAAAGCTAGGTCAAATTAAGTCAGGAAAGAGGTATCAAAGGTCAAGATCCAGAGATCAGGGGTCAGTATCAGGAATCAGTGGTCAAAAGTTAGCATCAAGACTCGTGTCAAATTAAATGTCTAAAACCAGAGGTTGATCATGATCAGTAGTTAAAGGTCTGAATCTTAACATGGACTGAAATGAATTTATGACCAGACCATGTCTAAAGACTATCCACGATCACCAGATATTTACAGGAAACAGTTTAGGTAGGATGAGAGCTCAGTGATCAGAGAAGGAGTGCCATTAGAAAATAGGGCTTCCAAAGCACACTAAAGATAACTGAAATGGTGATGAACTGGGAAGAAACAAATAGGTCTAGAATTTATTGTGATTAAAATTACATTGATGCGACATCTACACCCATTTTTACCTGATATGCCCCTAGCAGTGTATTTAGATGAAGGCATTGATAAATTGAAAATTAATGTTGAACAGAGTGCTCTGTAATTAATTAAAACCATTACAGCTTAAAGCATCCTTCAAATGTCGCATTCCATCATTAAGGCAGAGTTAACACCTCCTGGTTATTCTAAATTGGTGGATTCACAGTCGAGTTGAATGACTTTCAATTGGGAATACTGGGAGAAGTGTACATCTGAAACGCTGATACTACAACAGAACAGCGAGGGCTTGTCATCACAGCAAGGCTCTGTTAAAGTACCCAGCAAAAGTACTTGTCAAAATCTTTGACATTATCAAACTACATGTTCAGATATTAATTGTCAGAAGTTGTGAAGCTATATAAGGGAACCTCAACAAGTTAATATATATGCTAAACTATTCCTTATGATACGTATGTTTTATTCTTAAGTGATTTTTTGTTATTATTAATTTCAGTTTTCTTGCTTTATACAGCAAATATTACAATTGCATCTATTCATTAGTGTACCTGTCTCATTCTATTATTCACCTTGGAATTTCACAACCAACTTTTATCAGTCTTAGAATTAGATTGGAAATGTGTCTTTGACTCTTTGACTTCAATAGTTAATTTCATCATACACTGACATTTTAGAATAAAAGAATCAGTGACCAGCACCTTTAACATTCTGTTTTTGTATGAATAAAATCAGTGTTGTTATTTTGTTCAATCTCAACCCATTGCAATTGTACTTTCCATCTATGAAGGATAGTTTTAGAAAATTTGGCAGAAGTGTATTCTGTTTTTGCTCATTCTTCTAATTTACGTACATGATAACATAAACCTGCTATTTACTGTAAAAACAGGAAGTTTTTCATCTACGATAGAAACATGTGTCAGTATCGTACACTATGCATGTTTTTACCAGATCTAAACTATTTTGTCAGTCAACCGTTGATGTTGTCCTTATACATAAATGTTGACATTGCATCGTATCTTTTCAGCAGATGTGCATAACATAGCATGCTGCCAAAACCAATTTATATCTGCAAAAACATTCCCTATAGTCAGCCTCGCCACACCATCCTCAAGAACACTCAAAAATGATGAATTTCGCGGGCAAGTAATAATACAATATTTCCTTGCTCCCTGTCAAGAAAATAATGAAGCCTGCTTATTTTGTAGCATGAAAAAATAAATAAACACAGTTAGCTACATGGTGAAAGCTCACTTCAGGAATGGTTAATACATTCATTGGGGTTTTGTTAGAATTGGTTTCTAGGCTAGTAGGAAATTGATATTAGTGGCCAAAGTCTGTATTGGGTTCCTGAGAATTTTCTGGCAAATACATCAATCCTATTGAGATCATTTACTGAATTATCTACATAGATCTGAACAGGAAAACAAATATCACAAAGAAAGTCAAAGAATTGTTAACATTTAACAAATGTCTGAGATTGTGTCTAGGTCAAAATAGCAAATAAATTGGATTTATAGCTAAGGCTGGAAAATTACTATATACTGTAGACCAAATCAACATAAGAAAATTAATTCTTGTCAATTTATAATTATGATATTTGCTTTGATTGAACAATTGTAATTTTGTTTGTTTGATTTGATTGCTATATGGAGCCTTTAATTTTATCCTCTTTCATACAAACATCCTGTGAATCCTAACCAAGCAATGGCCATGGGTATGCCTCAAATGAACCAGATAAGAATTCATCAGCTATGAACTGGTTTATATTTCCTTTAATGAATTCCTTATGATTTTATTTACATTATACAGAGAAGGACATGCAGTCATTTTGAAGATATAATAAATTTGGAGTATCCAGAGAAAACCCAGTGCCCTACAGTCAGTACTTAGTTACTGTCCCACATAAGGATTAGAAAGTGATAGAATTAACCTTCTGGCCACTCTCAAACTCTTCATCAAACTCAAAATTTTCATCACATTTAACTCATTTATCCTAAAAATTCACAATGAACTCTTGAATCCTAATAATATAACATGAGTTAAAATGGGTCTCCAGGGGTGAATGAAGTACTTTCCAATATTTTCAAATTTTCCATATTCATACCGACCCAAAAGTCCAATCAGTTCACACCCGTCATTGATTTTAAACCTTTTGTCTTTATAGACCTATATGTATACATAGCGTGATGCATCATTCAAGAAACACATCTATCAGGCTTTTACAAAAAATGATTAAAAACGAAAACCATGGAGACTGAAGAAAGCCATAATGTTAATGACAATCTCGTGTTAAAACTTGCTCTCAATATTCAATTTTCAATCTGTTTTTACGAAATTTAAGCAGACAAGGATCTGTTCTCTACCTACACAACAGACAATATAAAACAATTAGTTTACAATTGAGATCCTCGACAGTGTGTACTCTTCAGCTCCGAGTCGTAAATTCTTCCTGGCAGCTTCATAACCAAAAACGTTCAATATCACTTATATTGGGCAAGAGCATTTCAGTTTCAAAATGAAATTCAAAAAGTATATATAGGTTGTCGGTTGCTAGAAAATATTATCTTAAAATGTACAGACAGATCTAGATACCATCGACACAATTATCTATGGCTGTGACATTATACATACAGGATGTTAGCCTATACCCATATAGAGAATTGCTAGATGCCATGTTCTCAATGTCATTACCAAGTTTATCTTTCAGTAAATCTTTGCCATTTTCAACAAGTTTTACATGTAAACTTTATGAAAATTTTACTATAGAATATTTTGATACATACTATTTTAACAGTCATCATATTCTCCAGTACCTGTATATATTCCTTGGATGATCATGATTTAGAAGAAACATATTTATAATTCACTGTAATTAGAGAGCTATAAACCATGTTTGGATGTTATTGTAGTGTGTCCAGCTATCTGTTGGTACCTTTGTATTAGATGACTCTATGGAGATATTTCTATAAATATTTCAATATTTCAACTCTAAGCCCTCCAGCTCTGAGTTGTGAATTTAAAAACAATTCTACCTAATATTAAAATACCAGCAAGTCCATAATAAAATGTACTTATCTACAAAAATATTTGATAACAGTACTTTCATCTTAAATGAAAAAGCTTACATGAGATGAAATTTGATTAATTATTTTGACACAGGAGTAGGTTGAACTCTGAATCTTGGTTTCTAACAGACAGGACATGTAACAATCCTATGTTATAAACTATGAAAATGTTATTCAGGGACCAATTTACCAAATTAAATATTCATGAACGAGTCTTGAACTTAAAATGGAATTGACAATTCATAAGCGTAATAGTTCATCAATATTGATAATTTTCATTGGTGTATTGATATGGTGTGATGCAAGGACACACTATAAATAGCCAAAGGAGAAATCAGTCATCCATGTTGCCTAAAGGCTTAGAGCAGTATCACTAAATGCATATATATCAAGCATTGATGCGACCTGGATCCCAGGAGGGAATAATTAACAAGTGTATATTGTGTATAAAAATTATAATTATAAACTGAAATGAGTTTTGACTGAGAATGAGAAAGCAGACACAACAGGACAGGGACAGGAAGGGAAGGGTCAGAAGGGAAGGAGGACAGACACAACAGGAAAGGGATAGGATGGGAAGGGTCAGGAGAGAAGGAGGACAGACACAACTGAACAAGGACAGGATGGGAAGGGGAAGGGTCAGGAGGGAAGGAGGACAGACACAACTGAACAAGGACAGGAAGGGAAGGGTCAGGAGGGAAGGAGGACAGACACAACAGGAAAGGGATAGGATGGGAAGGGTCAGGAGGGAAGGAGGACAGACACAACTGAACAAGGACAGGATGGGAAGGGTCAGGAGGGAAGGAGGACAGACACAACGGGACAGGGACAGGAAGGGAAGGGTCAGGAGAGAAGGAGGACAGACACAACTGAACAAGGACAGGAAGGGAAGGGTCAGGAGGGAAGGAGGACAGACACAACTGAACAAGGACAGGAAGGGAAGGGTCAGGAGGGAAGGAGGACAGACACAACAGGAAAGGGATAGGATGGGAAGGGTCAGGAGGGAAGGAGGACAGACACAACTGAACAAGGACAGGAAGGGAAGGGTCAGGAGGGAAGGAGGACAGACACAACAGGAAAGGGATAGGATGGGAACGGTCAGGAGAGAAGGAGGACAGACACAACTGAACAAGGACAGGATGGGAAGGGTCAGGAGGGAAGGAGGACAGACACAACTGAACAAGGACAGGAAGGGAAGGGTCAGGAGGGAAGGAGGACAGACACAACTGAACAAGGACAGGAAGGGAAGGGTCAGGAGGGAAGGAGGACAGACACAACAGGAAAGGGATAGGATGGGAACGGTCAGGAGGGAAGGAGGACAGACACAACTGAACAAGGACAGGATGGGAAGGGTCAGGAGGGAAGGAGGACAGACACAACAGGAAAGGGATAGGATGGGAAGGGTCAGGAGGGAAGGAGGACAGACACAACTGAACAAGGACAGGAAGGGAAGGGTCAGGAGGGAAGGAGGACAGACACAACGAACAGGACAGGAAAGGGGATAGGATGGGAGAACGGTCAGGAGGGAGGAGGAGGACAGACACAACTGAACAAGGACAGGATGGGAAGGGTCAGGAGGGAAGGAGGACAGACACAACTGAACAAGGACAGGAAGGGAAGGGTCAGGAGGGAAGGAGGACAGACACAACTGAACAAGGACAGGAAGGGAAGGGTCAGGAGGGAAGGAGGGCAGACACAACTGAACAAGGACAGGAAGGGAAGGGTCAGGAGGGAAGGAGGACAGACACAACTGAACAAGGAATGGAAGAGAAGGGTCAGGAGGGAAGGAGGACAGACACAACAGGACGGGGACAGGAAGGGAAGGGCCAGGAGGGAAGGAGGACAAACACAGCAATACAAGGACAGGAAGGGAAGGGGGAGGAGGGAAGGAGGACAGACACAACAGGACGGGGACAGGAAGGGAAGGGCCAGGAGGGAAGGAGGACAAACACAGCAATACAAGGACAGGAAGGGAAGGGTGAGGAGGGAAGGAGGACAGACACAACAGGACAGGGACAGGAAGGGAAGGGTGAGGAGGGAAGGAGGGCAGACATAACAGGACAGAGACAGGAAGGGAAGGGTGAGGAGGGAAGGATGACAGACACAATACTACAGGGACAGGAAGGTAATGTCAGTAGGGAAGGAGGGCAGACACAGCAGGGGCAGGGACAGGATGAGAAGGGTGAGGAGAGAGGGAGGACATGCAGACACAACAGGACGGGGACAGGAAGGGAAGGGCCAGGAGGGAAGGAGGACAAACACAGCAATACAAGGACAGGAAGGGAAGGGTGAGGAGGGAAGGAGGACAGACACAACAGGACAGGGACAGGAAGGGAAGGGTCAGGAGGGAAGGAGGACAGACACAACAGGACAGGGACAGAATGAGAAGTGTCAGAAGGGGAGAAGAGAGCTGATCACACAACAGGACAGGAAGGTAATGTCAGTAGGGAAGGAGGGCATAGACAACAGGACAGAGACAGGAAGGGAAGGGTCAGGAGAGAGGGAGGAAAGACACAACAGGACAGGAAGGGAAGGGTCAGGAGGGAAGGAGGACAGACACAACAGGACAGGGACAGAATGAGAAGTGTCAGAAGGGGAGAAGAGAGCTGATCACACAACAGGACAGGAAGGGAAGGGTCAGAAGACAGGATGGTTGGAAGATGGACAAAACAGGACAGAATGAAATTGACTGAATAAAGGAAGACATGGGACAAACAGAGGGGGTACAACAAGACAAGCAGGAAAAAGTCTAAAAAAAAGGAATAGGTGTGGAGTTGGGTGCAAATTCTATCAAAGGAATAGGTAACAGAACAAAGGACAGACAACACAATAACAGATGTATAATGTTTTGAGGATAATAAAGAAGAGCTGCCAGTGTTTGAGAAGACACAGTGAGCTGGTAAATTAGGAAGGAAAGTAGAAGATAAATGGAAGGTAGAAGGGAGAAAAGTAGTCTGCGGATGAAATGATTTGTTAGCACTGACAAATAGACATAGGTGATTGCCGGGGCAGTGCGAAGAACACATCAAACAAATGTTTTTTTATCTGAGCAATATTAATCACAACCTCACTCCGGTAATTCGCAGAGCATACAAATAAATTTACATCCAATCTAACCAATTTCTTCTGTTTTCAAATCATTCGTAACAAAAGAAAATTTGTCTGTGGCAAACATAATCAAATCTTCGATTGCTCCTACTCCTGTCACATTTGGTTTTCATACTAACAGAATTACGAGGAGAAAGATTAAATACATATGAACAAGCATTAATAGGATGAAAAACGGAAAAATATCAATTATCTGATTCTGGTCAATCTGAAGTTTCTATATGAGCAACAGAACACCATTATTGTTAGCAGTTCTATCTAATTCTCTAACATTGATGGAAAACAAACCAGAAACCATCTCCAAATTACCATAGATCTTGTCGGGCTTAAGCAGCCATTTATCACAATATTTTCATCAGTATCAGCTTTGGTAGGGATAATCACCTCAGGCTTTCCTCACTCTGCATGGCTAGCTAAGATCCTATCCCTATACCGATTCTCGATTCTCGCATCATCGGGATAGGTGGTAGATAGATTTTAATTTGAAAGCGAAATAGGATTTTAAAATTAATTAAGATTAATCATGTCGATGTAAATATACTCATCACATCCATAGTAAGGCTCCAAGCTGGCTGTGACCTAATTCCTTACCTGGTGACAGGACTTGGTTACCATGGCTACTAACAGTCTTCAGGTAGCATACTTTGAACTCAAAACATCTTCAATAGCGGAGAGTAAATGGTAGTTTTTTTGAACGGATCTGATAAATAAATTACCGTAGTAACAGACACTTACAAGACTTGATGGCTATTGTGTGTAAATTAAAAGTGAGTGTCATTCAAAGACTTTCGATTTTAAAGCCAATCTGATAAAGACTTAAAGTACATGTTCCTTACTTGCATGTGATCTTAATAGCAATTAAAACATTTTCACATTAAATCTGTTAAACAGTTACAAACTAGCACAACACAATCTAAAAGAATTTATTTTCATATCTTAATAAAAATATTACCTTGGAAAATTGAGAGGGGAGGTAACTGATGAAATTTGCAGTTAAAATGAACATCACAAATGGTTCTTACAGGTTGATCAGAGTGTACTTACACAGATTGACTGCAGCTCTTAACTGTAATATCACTATCATCTGTAGTATACTTCAGTAAGATTGCACTATAACTAATATCTGCAACTACATGCTTCCATATAAAGATATATAGGATCTTAAATTAGTGTTAATTTCATATGAGAATGAGTCTCTGATGTTTTTATTTTTGCAAACTTCAACACCAAAATGTACTGCATGTAAAAATCCAGTGGAGGCAGCCATTTTGTTCCACTGGGTATAGACCATTCTAGTGTGATCATGCTTGTCCATATAAGATACTCTAGTCATGATAGGCTATTTTTATTCCTAATATTATATATATATATAGCTGCATGCAAACAAGATATCCTTAATTGATTCTGCAACAGTTGGTGGTTTTACTCTGTGTACTCTTGACTTTCTCCCATGTCCTGAACCTGACGTATCCTTAATTGACCCTAGCTGTTAATGAGTAAAACCAATATTATAATGCAAATGATAGCATGAAGTTTTCAAGGTTTAACGCATATTGCAGCTATCATTTCTTATTTGTTTAAAGAGATAATAATATCTTTAAAACATTTCCGTCTGTTCTTTCACAAGTAAATGGGGTGTGCTACCATAATGTTTCTATTCCTTAAATACATGGAACTATGAGACCAGGCTACAATTTCTCAAAACAAAAGTGCAGACTTCAGTCAAAACTGAAGTTATTTTATTCATATAACTTATGTGAAAACTTTAGACTTAAGTCAGTTTTAGACTTAAGTTTGTTTCGAGAAAACGGGACCTGGATGGTATATAAAACACCAAATTATCTGTCAGTTACAAATATCTTCATGTTCAATGGGCAATTCTGAGGCAGGTTTTCTACAAATGAGTTTTACAATTATATTGTAAAGAAAATAAGACATTCAGCTGCATGAAAAAAACATAGTGGGGTCATGGGTAGATCATTGAGAGGTCATAGAAGTAGTACAGCGGTCATAAATGTTGTGGGGCTCAGAGAACACATGTTTATCATAATTAGTTTGATAATTGACTTGTAGATCTGTGGCTTCAGTAGTTCACTTTTCTGTGAAGATTTAATTAACTAACTCTATGGGAAAAGATTAAAGCACAGCACAATTACATGAGGTGAACCTTGAAAATTAGCCTATCCCGCAATGATAATAAACAAAGAAGAAATCATTATCACAGATTAGGAAAAGTGAGGTTTGTGTCTTAACTGCATGACACAACCTATGAAGAGGACTGATAAACAATTAAAGTATATCTCATTGATGATAATTCTAATCTTGTTCATTAATTAACTTGGCATGAGTGTGTTTACATACAGTGAGAGTGTGTTTATCAATCACATGTCATCGCAAGCTAATGTACTAGGATAGGAACACTTAAAATAAAACAAAAACTGATTCAAGTCCCATGGGAGTTTAAGAAAATGACTTCTTTATTCTAACTATTTATTTGTTAAGTTTACTTGCGTCCTTTGATTTGGTTGTAACATCCTATTTAACAGCTAAGGTCATTTAAGGACACAGGGTTTAAAAGGTGGAGGAAAGCACCAATGTCATATAAAATTTTGATCCCCACTAAATATTGACCCTGTGTCATATAAAATTTTGATCCCCATTAAATATTGATCGGGTCAATGTTTTATTCATAAAATATTCATCCAGGTAAGTATTTTATGGGGATCAAAATTCTATAGGGCACCGGAACATTTATTTGGTCTGTACCTGGCAACTGGCCGACACGGTATTCGACTTTTCGAATCAATGGTGCATGGTTTGTGGTTTTATGTTGTGACATATTGTAACCACTTGGCCACCACCACAACTGCCATTCTTTAAACAGTTGTGGTCAAATTCACATGGAATCAACTTGCAGTAGCTAGCTGGTAATTTCTCTCTGAAAAATCAGACACAAGGGCAGTCATCTAACCTGCCAACAAAACAAAAGTGAAGTGCTCAAGGACACAACCTCAGCAAGTTACAGCGCTCAAGGATAAAACCACCTCAGCTTAGACCAGTACATTTTTCAGCATCTCTGACGAGATTCACTGCCATAGAAAGAAAGTTTCAAGCCATGCACATTAGATTTCTATCCAAGGTTATGAACTGGCTCACAGTCTTTTTTCAATTGAGCTACTGGTTGAAATAAACTTAGTTTATAAGTTACTTGTTAACCACCTATATGACTCTCTATAGAAGATATGTATAGGACATAATATAGAGGTGGTTGGACAAGTGACTTTATATAGGAGATATGTATAGGACATAATATAGATGTGGTTGGACAGATATGTTGTTGGACAGATGACTCTATATAGGAGATATGTATATGACATAATATAGATGTGGTTGGACAGATGACTCTCTATATAGGAGATATGTATAGGACATAATATAGAGGTGGTTGGACAGGTGACTTTATATAGGAGATATGTATAGGACATAATATAGAGGTGGTTGGACAAGTGACTTTATATAGGAGATATGTATAGGACATAATATAGAGGTGGTTGGACAAGTGACTTTATATAGGAGATATGTATATGACATAATATAGATGTGGTTGGACAGGTGACTCTATATAGGAGATATGTATATGACATAATATAGAGGTGGTTGGACAGGTGACTCTATATAGGAGATAAGTCCAGGACATATAATATAGATGTGGTTGGACAGATGACTCTATATAGGAGATATGTATATGACATAATATAGAGGTGGTTGGACAAGTGACTCTATATAGGAGATATGTATAGGACATAATATAGAGGTGGTTGGACAGGTGACTCTATATAGGAGATATGTATAGGACATAATATAGAGGTGGTTGGACAGGTGACTTTATATAGGAGATATGTATAGGACATAATATAGAGGTGGTTGGACAGGTGACTCTATATAGGAGATATGTATATGACATAATATAGAGGTGGTTGGACAGGTGACTCTATATAGGAGATATGTATAGGACATAATATAGAGGTGGTTGGACAGGTGACTCTATATAGGAGATATGTATAGGACATATAATATAGAGGTGGTTGGACAGGTGACTCTATATAGGAGATATGTCCAGGACATATAATATAGATGTGGTTGGACAGATGACTCTATATAGGAGATATGTATAGGACATAATATAGAGGTGGTTGGACAGGTGACCCTATATAGGAGATATGTATAGGACATAATATAGAGGTGGTTGGACAGGTGACTCTATATAGGAGATATGTATATGACATAATATAGATGTGGTTGGACAGGTGACTCTATATAGGAGATATGTATATGACATAATATAGAGGTGGTTGGACAGGTGACTCTATATAGGAGATATGTATATGACATAATATAGAGGTGGTTGGACAGGTGACTCTATATAGGAGATATGTCCAGGACATATAATATAGATGTGGTTGGACAAGTGACTCTAAATAGGAGATATGTATAGGACATAATATAGAGGTGGTTGGACAGGTGACTCTATATAGGAGATATGTATATGACATAATATAGAGGTGGTTGGACAGGTGACTCTATATAGGAGATATGTATAGGACATAATATAGAGGTGGTTGGACAGGTGACTCTATATATAGGAGATATGTCCAGGACATATAATATAGAGGTGGTTGGACAGGTGACTCTATATAGGAGATATGTATAGGACATAATATAGAGGTGGTTGGACAGGTGACTCTATATAGGAGATATGTATATGACATAATATAGAGGTGGTTGGACAAGTGACTCTATATAGGAGATATGTATAGGACATAATATAGAGGTGGTTGGACAGGTGACTCTATATAGGAGATATGTATATGACATAATATAGAGGTGGTTGGACAGGTGACTCTATATAGGAGATATGTATAGGACATAATATAGAGGTGGTTGGACAGGTGACTCTATATAGGAGATATGTCCAGGACATATAATATAGATGTGGTTGGACAGGTGACTCTATATAGGAGATATGTATAGGACATAATATAGAGGTGGTTGGACAGGTGACCCTATATAGGAGATATGTATAGGACATATAATATAATATAATAAGAGGGGGTTGGACAGGTGACTCTATATAGGAGATATGTATATGACATAATATAGAGGTGGTTGGACAGGTGACTTTATATAGGAGATATGTATAGGACATAATATAGAGGTGGTTGGACAGGTGACTCTATATAGGAGATATGTATATGACATAATATAGAGGTGGTTGGACAGATGACTCTATATAGGAGATATGTATAGGACATAATATAGAGGTGGTTGGACAGGTGACTCTATATAGGAGATATGTCCAGGACATATAATATAGATGTGGTTGGACAGATGACTCTATATAGGAGATATGTATATGACATAATATAGAGGTGGTTGGACAGGTGACTTTATATAGGAGATATGTATAGGACATAATATAGAGGTGGTTGGACAGGTGACTCTATATAGGAGATATGTATATGACATAATATTGAGGTGGTTGGACAGATGACTCTATATAGGAGATATGTATAGGACATAATATAGGAGATATGTATAGGACATAATATAGAGGGGGTTGGACAGGTGACTCTATATAGGAGATATGTATATGACATAATATAGAGGTGGTTGGACAGGTGACTCTATATAGGAGATATGTATAGGACATAATATAGAGGGGGTTGGACAGGTGACTCTATATAGGAGATATGTATAGGACATAATATAGAGGGGGTTGGACAAGTGACTTTACATAATTTTTTATCTGAATCAAACTTCAACCACTTACGATAAGTGCAGAACAGTAACATGAGTCATTACAGGTTTACAAACCTCACTGAACCATTGGGTCTTTTTTTATATAAAATCAGTTTCTTGAAAACGATTCTCTTATATTGCATATAAGATATATCAATCATTATAAGCAAGGTCACTGAACATTTAAAATTCTTAAAATAAAAAGGGTAATAACTCTCAGTAATAGACTGTAGTGAGAATACTAAATTACAGAACTTGTTCTTGATGGGAATATAAATGGAAATGATAGCGTTATATGATGTCTGCAGTCACAGCTATCATATATAATGTGTGTCTTTATGTACAACCAAATACCAGCAATGAACAGAACAATGGAGATATTAAACAATCGAATGAATTGGTGCATCACTATATTGTATGTTGTAATATGTAGAAATATTCAACGGTTATTCCTGGGAGGTTGACTCACTATCAGCATAGTAATTCTATACATCTGACCAAGGTGATTTTGACATTAAAATTCTACCACTAGACAACCTCTTAACCTGTGATGTAACCAATCACAAGTGGTTGGTTACATGACTTGTAGGCAATCAATCACTTAATTTAGTATACTAGTTCTATATAGCAAATTTAATGTCTACTAGAAGTAGATTCCTGATTATATCTATGCCATTTTTCACATGGAACTTGGTGGGTTATATGGTAGCTGATTATACACAGGATATGAAACACAATTAATTTGTCAATCACATGTGCAGAAAAATCTGCAACAGCAATCAATTTTATAATAAAGTCTTGCTTTATGAACCATTTTCTTCATTTTCAACACAAAGACACATTGGCTAAAAGTCTGTTGTCTTTGTCCCCTGGGTGATTTTTATAGACAGGTAAATTTAATGGCAAGTGGTAATATTGCTTCAATATTTTGACAAACTTTGGAAAGGCAGAGTAAACATGGACTCAAACAGAGGTTTAAGGCAGGAATTTACTTACATTCTCATGTAAAATTCTCTAAATAATTATACCTATATCGGTGGGCTTATTACCAGACATGGGCAGTATTGACGACATCTAAAGACTCATACACTTAGTATAGCACCTATACACTGCATCAAGACTACACACCAGAAATAATATACTTACCATAATGATAGATCGATGTCAAATTGGTGTGCGCCTCAATAAAAAATAGAACAAAAATCTAATTACTGATACCATGTGACCAACTCAGGGCAGCTCCTCAGGTTTACTTATATACATGACAAGCTTCTTAGTGATGAAGATGCTACAGTCAATACAATGTTTGATTCCTAAGGGGATTAAAACAAAGGAAATCCATCATTGACCAGACTATGCATCATTTATGTATATGATCATTATTTCCCCGGAGAAGCTACCAGGTGTCAGGGTCATATCTTAAAGATAGACCTCCAATATATATAATTCATGGACACTGTCCCGCACGGAAACTTGCAGAGGAAACTTTAGAAGTAGAATGCGGTTTTTATACTGTCATCTTTAACTAGCAGCTGTGTCTAAACACCCAATGATGATGAATTGGAAAATTAGAGTTCCTGGACAGGCACCACACAAAGTTTTATCAGTGCAAATTGGAGGAAATTTGTTCATTAAGTCCCTGGCTACCTAGACCAATTTTGTCCTGGGTTAAGCTCCTGTATATTGGAATATAGAGGCAAAGCCTAAAAGAAAATATACTTAAACTGATTATTACATTAATGTCAGCAGGGAATAGCTTAAAGAGAAGGGGGCTCTTTGACACCAGTTATGACAGACTTCTGACTGGCCTCTCATTTACTGGAACAGCTCTATATTTACATCAATAACAATACCCCACTTCCGAAGCGGAGCCAATTCTCCGACCGTCTGCATCCAAGTACTAAACCCAGCCAAACAAAATTTACTATATCTATTGCAATAGATGGATTGAGTTTTAAATGAAAAGTGATGGTATTGGAAATAGGTCTTCCTGAAAACCAGTTGAACTTTTTTTCATGAATTATAGATTCATACATAAACCACTTTGAAACAGATCTATAGATATGCAATATGACTTGCTTTGAATTTTGTGGTGAACTAAAGCAATTAAATACACATATTTTTGACAATAGAATCTCCACTTCTTAACTGAAATTCCATGATCTTCCATGAATAATGAAAAAAAAACAGTAAATTCTTCATCTTCAACTTCAACAAGGTTTATTCTACTCCATGTATAAAAGCCTAAAGCCCTCAAAATTTGTTTGGTTAATTTATTCTTCAAAGTGAAAAAATGGTACATCTTTTAGCTGTGTACACTACTAGGTTTCTTGGGAGCATAATCAGATTTCTTGGAGCTACTGAATTAATTAAAATCTGTCAAGTAGTTTAGGAGGAGTTTAGGAGGAGTTTGTGGGACAAAGTTGTGTCTTGTAACAGACAGACAAACAGACGGACAGATTGATGGATGGATAGACAGATAACCCAATTCCAGTATACCCTTTGACTTTGTTGTGGGGGACATAACTATAAAAATCTAAAGCAGAAAATCTCAACAGGCAGGAGGCAATTAAGTTCATCTAGTATTTATTTATGATTTTTATGATGCAGTCAATATATGAAGCTGTTTTCATTTTTCATGATATCAATAATTGAAGATACATTATTTTTTTGGTATTAGAAAAATATAAAATACATACTGTACACCAGATGGTTCTTTCCATACTGAAATTCATCCAGGTTCACCTTGACACACCACGCTGTAAAGGAAACAGCTCAATAATAAACCACTCAGTCCAGACGGTTCCCTTTCAAAAAACCAATTGAATTTTTTATTTGAGAGCCTAGAAATTTTGTTTGTTTTAAGAAATTTAGCAGGTTTTCTTAGTTCTGCATAACACAGTTCTGTGGTATTGGACATGACAGCCAAAGCATGTTTCTGTCTGCTAGGGCAAAAAACAATTTACAGCAAATTGCACAAATGGCAAACATTTTCTAGCCATACGAGAAGCTTCAGAACTTTCGCTGTCAATTTATTTATCTTTGAGATCAAATTCATCTCACCATTCCAGCTTGGCATAAAGGATGTTATTGCTATGACATAATTTTTAATCAGTTTTTTGATAATGGGGCCCAGATCATCAAGAAATCTCCGGACAAAGGAGGTGTTATAGGGATCTATAATTACTGGGTTGTGAGTGTATCCCCCTATTTAAGTCTGACATAGAACATATGGCTGTGGAGATATGGCCTTCCTACAATAAACTCTAGGAGGCTTATAGACAGCAGTCGAAACATCAGCTTCTGATCACAAGTGATTTCTGTCATTTAACATTTATTCACCATCATTAACACTTCTTGTACATCTAAATTCAATATCAATAAAATTTGTTAAAGACCTAGACCAAAGAAAAACAAAATTGTTGTTGAGAATGTCTAGTGAATTAAAACATTTAGGTAGTGTTTTGTATACTGACAATGCATAAAAATCAGGAAAAATAGTAATATCAACCAACAAGAAAAATCTATGTGAACATATTCTGAGCTATACTGATAAGATGGTATAAATGACATATATTTAGCATGAGATGTTGTTGATACTTGAGATATGGGTGACGGGACGTGTGTAAATATTACTCCAACATCCTTCTATCCCGAATCTGTCAAACGCCACAAAGTTAAATGTTTATATGAAGTTATCGAGAAACATACAGACCCTTATAAACACTCTTTTACCATCACACATGTGCAATACACATCACACTACACAAGGAGATATCTGTACCTTAATTCTCATTATTTTTGCTGTACTTATTTAAGCGCATTGTAAGCTTAATAGCACAAGAAGACCTAAAATTAGAACAAGTAAAAAATGATAATAAGAAAAAGAAAAAAAACCTTTTATATTTTAACTATAATCTATTGCTGGATTTTTACATAAGGTTTCTATGATTGAATAAACAGTTTTATTCTAACTGTACTAGTAAATTAAAATACGGTAGCATACATTATGTAAAGTTTTATTTTATTCTGTTCTACACCCATTAACAGGAAAAGTCCTAAAGGACATGTTATCTGTAGAAGGTGAAGAAATTCCAGACCTTTAGACCAGTTTTTGTCAATGAACCAGAAAACAGTTACTCCAGAGAAACTCCTGGGCCTATTTATTTTATCTGAAAGTGTAAATATACACCAGCCTTTACAAGTACTTTGGAGCACCTGCGGTATATCTGACATTATGGCCACTATTGATTTTATAGAATTAAAAGTTTATCTTAGACATCTTGATCCTGACCATGATGCAGTGTACTTTACCAGGAAAAAGCCGTCTTTTTATTATTGCCCTTGGTATGTCATATAGTAGTATAACAAGGGCACTTGTATTATATATTACCACCGTAGTTATAGAATTTACATAGAATGTTTTAAGGTTTGGAACCCCTCAGAAGTAGTAAGCAGTCCACTGGAATCCCAGAGAAATCTCATAAATCATTTTCTGGGGGTGTTCTAAAACTGTTAATTTGTTAACTTGAAATCATAAAATTAATTAACTTCTATTTGAACATTCACACTAGTGGTCATTGGCCTTAGTGTGTGTGACAATCCTGTTCACCAGTAGTTATATCAGGTGTATAGAGAACCATCATGTGATCAATGTACATGACAACCCATAGAGATGGAAGAAGAGGTGTGAAAACAATACATCATCACACACGCCCTTCATCATCTCATACATCCAAACAAAATCATTTTCAAACCATGAGCTGATTTATTTAGACGAATGTATCCAATGTGGAAACACAGCCATTCATCATTCTGGTAGTATTCCCGAGAAGAGGTTGGAATTTGACTGGTTGAGATCTTGCCATTGTTTGATAAAGTCGGAAGGAGCCATGGATCGAATATATACATCAAACATACCAATAGTCTGGAAATGTGCACTTTTCTGCAGATTTGACAAAAACCTTCCAATATCTAATGGTAAAATTGATATAGATTTACAAGCTAGAGTATGTATCATACTGGAAACCATTACTGTATGTACTATCTGTCTGTGCTGGTCGACTCTCTAGAGGTTCTCTGAGCCAATCACCCTCCAAAACTCTCACCTCCAACTCCAGTTTTAATATAGTAGATTGATTCAGAAACAAAATCATTTCACCAAGTTGGATGCCACGAGATAGCAAAGGATAAAAGATTACGGGACTTAGACGTCCAGGTATCATTCAAAATGTCAGCCATCCTGTCAGACATTGCTGCAACATGTACGACGTACAGATTATACAGACTGGCATACAGTCCTTCTGATATCATAGTATATCAGTGATCGGGTCGAGGCATTATCAATGGTGAATGGAAGTATTTCCATGATATTGAAAAGATTCACTTGAAATATTAGAGTAATCTATAAAACCTCAAAGTTAAATGTGATTGATGTTACACAATTGGATATGTCTCAACAATTTACAAACAAACAAAAAATGCTGAAAAAAATAAGAATATTTTTTCTTTGTCAGAAGTATAGGAGTAGGGAAATTGATCAAGTTGACATATATATACACAAAACAAGACTGACCAACAGACCCTATAAGTTTGATAAGACTTTCTCGCCAGAGTTCTTCACTAGATTATCTCCCCCTAGTTTGAAACAAACAAATCATACCAAATTTTAGTGATATTTTTTCAAAATATAAAATATTTGGTTTAATAAGATAATTAGGTGTTTTGCAATATATTCACACCAGCTTTGGCCATGTATAAGGATACGTTAGGAAAAGTTGGAGGAAATGAAGATATAGTGCCCAGAGAAAAATTATCAACCAATATTCATTAGCATGCCACTTCGTTGTATTAGGCCCAAATAGAGAGCTGATGATACAACCCTAAACATCCTAAGTATAACCACGAAGCCACCAAGATCCACCAAAACACCGAATGTCGCACACCTTCACAATAAAGCCAATACAACATCAAATGGATTAGCACTGCTACTACCAATATCCCAATAACTGACTCAAAGTACAAAATACATTTAAGGGAATTATATCATCACATTTAGCCACAAGAACTGTGCGATCATCCATTTCCCTCCGTGATGGTGTGTTAGGTTTAAGAGACGAGGTGCTAGGAGGCAATATAAGGTCAAGATAGTTACCGACCAATTAATACATTTGTATGTCTCGACCTCAGCATGTACGACCATTTTACAGGAAGCTGAGGTCAGACCTGACACGGTCTACACCATGTCTGGTGTTGGCCGGACACTAACAGCCCTCATTCCATTAAGGCTAACGTGTTAATTGTGTGGCCACTATCACGAAAGGCAAATCCAAGAACAATGACTTTAGAGCATTGTTAGCTAAGACACGTAATACCTACATTAATGACATTTCTTAAATCATCAAAATACAGAATTTAGCTTTTAAAAGAGTTTAAGGGAAATCTATTCGTGAAGCAGAAGCAGGATAGAAGAGCTTTACACCTGATTGAAATAAATTTCATCAGAGACAATTGAAAATTTCTAATTACATTTATGAGATTTATATTGAGTATACCTTCCATTCAAAATATATTATTTGATTTAACTGTTCACTAATTTTCAATCACCAAGTAAATAAAATCTTATTAGAATTCTTATATTTTCAAGTGTTTGTTTCCGTTTCTTTTGCTTGATGTTGGGAGTTTTAAACAGAACAAACAAAACATCATAATCCTCATCATCAATATCAACATCATCAATAACATTGTACAGGACGGTAAATTGTTTGATGTATAATTGTTGAATGATGAAGCCGCATGTTGCACAAATATCCATCCCTTTTTCAAATAAAATCATAAATGAAACATGTACATTAAGACTTAATCGATCGACAGTTCAGAAATGAAAACAAAAATAGGCGGAAAGAATTACTTAAAAGATAAAACACAGGCAGCTTTTTGAAAATCTTGTATGAGCATGTTGTTGAGCTTCACAGACTGCGGATACCTGAAGCGCGACTCGGTTAATGTGGTAATTAGGGATAAGGTGAACTGTCCATTACAACAATGGCAGTGATGTGAACGGTGATGTGATCGACTGGCGTGACTCCTTAATGGTATAATCACCATACAGCTCTGATGACACGACGAAAACACAACTCTAAGTATCTCTTCCTTAACATCAACAAATATAGCCACAGAATTGGATTTCTGACTCTTTATACCATCAGACACAACTTCCTCTGTACAGCCATATAATGTTTAGCAAAGGAACCAGGTAGGTTTTCCATTAATCTGACATCATGGAAGTTTGATTTCAGTGACCAAGAATGTCATGGAAGGTCACTCAAGCGCATTATTTTGTTTAAACATTTGGTTTGATTGTTTTAATATTCTGTAACTTAACAACCACGATCATTTAAAGATGTTCTCTAAAGAAACACCATTTTCTCCACCGTTCACTCAGAATTACTTTTTATGTATTGCTTACAGTAAAACATGTTTACAATGAACACACATTCCACAAATTCATGATTATTACGTAGCAATTTTCATTCCCCATCAATGTTCCTAAAAGATGTCTGTAAGTATATAACAAACTATTTTATAACAAAGTGATTTTGTTGGTCCCCAACATAATATATATAACCTTGTTTTACAAAATCATTTTAAAAAAAAAAAAGAAGCCCATGGGCTATATACCGTTCATCTGATCATCACGCCTATTGGTACAACATAGAAGAAGTATACAGTAGTGAAATTAAAAACAAATGGGCTGAAAATGCACACCTTTTCTTCGACCAACAATTAAGACATTTCGTACTAAGAACTCTTCAGTAGAAGTTCTTTGTTAGTTTCTGTGACCTTGACAGAAGAACAGACCGGGAAGTTCTTCATCCATCATGATACAGGTCCAATATCAGAGAATTTTAGAGGCCTTATTAAGCTTATTGAGAAGTTGTTTGAAGATTTTCACATACAGTATATATTTTTTGTAACAGCCTTTCATCCCAGAATGCTACAATCCCAATATCAGGTCTCCAGATCTATTAGTTATCTATTAGTTATTGACTACAGGTTGTTTAAAGATTTTACCCTATTTGACCTTTGTGACCATAAAGGAAGGCCAAGGTCATTAATTTGCATAAACTTGGTTGTCCTTTATTGAAGCATAATTTACAAGCTCAATATCAAGTCTCTAGGTGGCTTACTTGTAATGAGAATTAGTTATTAAAAAATCATACACTATATGATCCTTTAAATGAAGGTCAAAACCAATTATAAATAATTATATAAAAAGAATAGGTACATCTGTAAATGTAAAGTAGTTAGGGTCATCCTTAATCATGCTGCATGATAAAGTAGCAACATTTATGGAAGTCAATCACATCTCATCAGAATCTCTCACATTTTGGAGAAATTGTATAAACAGGACATAAGCTATTCAGAAGCTCTTTGGAAAACAAAATTCTGAAAAATGGACAGGATTCCATTTAATTATACCTTGATTTAAAACACAAAAACTGCTATGGAACATACCATATTAGTGTTCCATCTTCTTAAAACCTGCAACTCTTTTGTGAGATACAACTTAGATTTGAGATTGGTTAGGATTTTTTTAAAACAAAATTCATGAAATAAAATCCAGCTCTAGGTCTAGGAAGGCTACCAAACTTGTTATAAAGCTATAGAAGTGTACAGAACTGCAAACCTGGCCTGATATATTCTACTTATTGTCAATTATACATAAGTGATAGGGAGAAAGACCTTGGCTGTACCTTCACAGCTCCCCGCTCTCAGGCCATTGTATATGCAGGGTAATTGAGCAGTATCTATTTAAGTGATACAAATGTTTCCAATGACTTCCCTAAGAGCATGTATAGGGTCAGTAATTGTCATGTGTCCATACATCCCATTAACACTAACTCCCCTGTATCTCATCGATGAACACTCCATTAGGATGGGTACAGCTAGTCTATACATACCAGAACTATACCCCCAAAACACCCCCTACCTAACACTCCATTAGGATGGGGACATCTAGTCTATACATACCAGAACTATACCCCCAAAACACCCCCTACCCCCTACCTAACACTTCATTAGGATGGGGACAGTTAGTCTATACATACCAGAACTATACCCCAAAACACCCCCTACCCCCTACCTAACACTCCATTAGGATGGGGACAGCTAGTCTATACATACCAGAACTATACCCCCAAAACACCCCCTACCCCCTACCTAACACTTCATTAGGATAGGGACAGTTAGTCTATACATACCAGAACTATACCCCCAAAACACCCCCTACCCCCTACCTAACACTTCATTAGGATGGGGACATCTAGTCTATACATACCAGAACTATACCCCCAAAACACCCCCTACCCCCTACCTAACACTTCATTAGGATGGGGACATTTAGTCTATACATACCAGAACTATACCCCCAAAACACCCCCTACCCCCTACCTAACACTTCATTAGGATGGGGACATCTAGTCTATACATACCAGAACTATACCCCCAAAACACCCCCTACCCCCTACCTAACACTCCATTAGGATGGGGACATCTAGTCTATACATACCAGAACTACACCCCCAAAACACCCCCTACCCCCTACCTAACACTCCATTAGGATGGGGACATCTAGTCTATACATACCAGAACTACACCCCCAAAACACCCCCTACCCCCTACCTAACACTCCATTAGGATGGGGACATCTAGTCTATACATACCAGAACTACACCCCCAAAACACCCCCTACCCCCTACCTAACACTCCATTAGGATGGGGACATCTAGTCTATACATACCAGAACTACACTCCCAAAACACCCCCTACCCCCTACCTAACACTCCATTAGGATGGGGACATCTAGTCTATACATACCAGAACTATACCCCAAAAACACCCCCTACCCCCTACCTAACACTTCATTAGGATGGGGACATCTAGTCTATACATACCAGAACTATACCCCAAAACACCCCCTACCCCCTACCTAACACTTCATTAGGATGGGGACATCTAGTCTATACATACCAGAACTATACCCCCAAAACACCCCCTACCCCCTACCTAACACTCCATTAGGATGGGGACATCTAGTCTATACATACCAGAACTATACCCCCAAAACACCCTCTACCCCCTACCTAACACTCCATGCATTAGGATGGGGACAGCTAGTCTATACATACCAGAACTATACCCCCAAAACACCCCCTACCCCCTACCTAACACTCCATTAGGATGGGGACATCTAGTCTATACATACCAGAACTATACCCCCAAAACACCCCCTACCCCCTACCTAACACTCCATTAGGATGATGACATCTAGTCTATACATACCAGAACTACACCCCCAAAACACCCCCTACCCCCTACCTAACACTCCATTAGGATGATGACATCTAGTCCTATACATACCAGAACTATACACCCCCAAAACACCCCCTACCCCCTACCTAACACTTCATTAGGATGGGGACATCTAGTCTATACATACCAGAACTATACCCCCAAAACACCCTCTACCCCCTATCTAACACTCCATTAGGATGGGACAGCTAGTCTATACATACCAGAACTATACCCCCAAAACACCCCCTACCCCCTACCTAACACTTCATTAGGATGGGGACATCTAGTCTATACATACCAGAACTATACCCCCAAAAACACCCCCTACCCCCTACCTAACACTTCATTAGGATGGGGACATCTAGTCTATACATACCAGAACTATACCCCAAAACACCCCCTACCCCCTACCTAACACTTCATTAGGATGGGGACATTAGTCTATACATACCAGAACTATACCCCCAAAACACCCCCTACCCCCTACCTAACACTTCATTAGGATGGGGACATCTAGTCTATACATACCAGAACTATACCCCCAAAACACCCCCTACCCCCTACCTAACACTTCATTAGGATGGGGACATCTAGTCTATACATACCAGAACTATACCCCCAAAACACCCCCTACCCCCTACCTAACACTTCATTAGGATGGGGACATCTAGTCTATACATACCAGAACTAACCCCAAAAACACCCCCTACCCCCTACCTAACACTTCATTAGGATGGGGACATCTAGTCTATACATACCAGAACTACACCCCCAAAACACCCCCTACCCCCTACCTAACACTTCATTAGGATGGGGACATCTAGTCTATACATACCAGAACTACACCCCCAAAACACCCCCTACCCCCTACCTAACACTTCATTAGGATGGGGACATCTAGTCTATACATACCAGAACTATACCCCCAAAACACCCCCTACCCCCTACCTAACACTCCATTAGGATGGGGACAGCTAGTCTATACATACCAGAACTATACCCCCAAAACACCCCCTACCCCCTACCTAACACTCCATTAGGATGGGGACAGCTAGTCTATACATACCAGAACTATACCCCCAAAACACCCCCTACCCCCTACCTAACACTCCATTAGGATGGGGACATCTAGTCTATACATACCAGAACTATACCCCCCAAAACACCCCCTACCCCCTACCTAACACTCCATGCATTAGGATGGGGACAGCTAGTCTATACATACCAGAACTATACCCCAAAACACCCCCTACCCCTACCTAACACTCCATTAGGATGGGGACATCTAGTCTATACATACCAGAACTATACCCCCGAAAAAACACCCCCTACCCCCTACCTAACACTTCATTAGGATGGGGACATCTAGTCTATACATACCAGAACTATACCCCCAAAACACCCCTACCCCCCCCTAACACTCCATTAGGATGGGGACAGCTAGTCTATACATACCAGAACTATACCCCAAAACACCCCCTACCCCCTACCTAACACTCCATTAGGATGGGGACAGCTAGTCTATACATACCAGAACTATACCCCCAAAACACCCCCTACCCCCTACCTAACACTCCATTAGGATGGGGACAGCTAGTCTATACATACCAGAACTATACCCCCAAAACACCCCCTACCCCCTACCTAACACTCCATTAGGATGGGGACATCTAGTCTATACATACCAGAACTATACCCCCAAAACACCCCCTACCCCCTACCTAACACTCCATTAGGATGGGGACATCTAGTCTATACATACCAGAACTATACCCCCAAAACACCCCCTACCCCCTACCTAACACTTCATTAGGATGGGGACATCTAGTCTATACATACCAGAACTATACCCCCAAAACACCCCCTACCCCCTACCTAACACTTCATTAGGATGGGGACATCTAGTCTATACATACCAGAACTATACCCCCAAAACACCCCCTACCCCCTACCTAACACTTCATTAGGATGGGGACATTTAGTCTATACATACCAGAACTATACCCCCAAAACACCCCCCTACCCCCTACCTAACACTTCATTAGGATGGGGACATCTAGTCTATACATACCAGAACTATACCCCCAAAACACCCCCTACCCCCTACCTAACACTTCATTAGGATGGGGACATTAGTCTATACATACCAGAACTATACCCCAAAAACACCCCCTACCCCCTACCTAACACTTCCATTAGGATGGGACATCTAGTCTATACATACCAGAACTATACCCCCAAAACACCCCCTACCCCCTACCTAACACTTCATTAGGATGGGGACATCTAGTCTATACATACCAAACTATACCCCCAAAAAACACCCCCTACCCCCTACCTAACACTTCATTAGGATGGGGACATCTAGTCTATACATACCAGAACTATACCCCCAAAACACCCCCTACCCCCTACCTAACACTTCATTAGGATGGGGACATCTAGTCTATACATACCAGAACTATACCCCCAAAACACCCCCTACCCCCTACCTAACACTCCATTAGGATGGGGACATTAGTCTATACATACCAGAAACTATACCCCCAAAACACCCCCTACCCCCTACCTAACACTTCATTAGGATGGGGACATCTAGTCTATACATACCAGAACTATACCCCCAAAACACCCCCCTACCCCCTACCTAACACTTCATTAGGATGGGACATCTTAGTCTATACATACCAGAACTATACCCCCAAAACACCCCCTACCCCCTACCTAACACTTCATTAGGATGGGGACATCTAGTCTATACATACCAGAACTATACCCCCAAAACACCCCCTACCCCCTACCTAACACTATCATTAGGATGGGGACATCTTAGTCTATACATACCAGAACTACCCCAAAAACACCCCTACCCCATATCTAACACTCTCATTAGGATGGGGACAGCTAGTCTATACATACCAGAACTATACCCCCTCAAAACACCCCCTACCCCCTACCTAAACACTCCATTAGGATAGGACATTTAGTCTATACATACCAGAACTATACCCCCAAAAACACCCCTACCCCTCTATCTACTCACTTAGGATGGGACCTTAGTCTATACATACCAGAACTACACCCCCTACTATAAACACTCTCCATTAGGAGGAGGACATCTAGTTATTTAGTAACTATACCCTATACATACCAGAACTATACATACCCCCAAAACACCCCCTACCCCCTACCTAACACTTCATTAGGAAGGGACAGTTAGTACTCTATACCATACCAGAACTATACCCCCCAAAACACACCCCCTACCCCCTACCTAACACTTTATCCATTAGGATGAGGGACATTTAGTCTATACATACCAAACTACTACTCCCCCAAAACACCCCTAACCCTCTATCTAACACTTCATTAGGATGATGGCGGACAGTCTTTAGCTACTATACATACCAGAACTATACCCCAAAACACCCCCTACCCCCTACCTAACACTCCATTAGGATGAGGACATTTAGTCTATACATACCAGAACTATACCCCCAAAATACACCCCCTACCCCCTACCTAACACTCCATTAGGATGGGACATCTAGTCTATACATACCAGAACTATACCCCCAAAACACCCCCTACCCCCTACCTAACACTTCCATTAGGATGGGGACATCAAGTCTATACATACCAGAAACTATACCCCCAAAACACCCCCTACCCCTATCCTAAACACTGTCATTAGGATGGGGACATATAGACATTTAGTACCCCCTATACTAATACCAGAACTATACCCCCAAAAACAACCCCCCTACTACCTACCATATATATGTTGGTGGTATATGTTTGGTGGTATATATGTTGGTGGTATATATGTTGGTGGTATACTATTGGATGGGGACTAACATAATACATAACTGTATATGAATATTGTTGGTGGTATATATGTTGGTGGTATAACACCCCCCTTAACATATATTAGGATGGGGGGGATAGTCATATGTTATGACCAGGTAACTATTGGTTGGTAATATTTGGATGGGACATAGTCTATACATGTTGAACTATACCCCCAAAACACCCCCTACCCCCATTGGTATTAGGTGGGGACATCTAGTCTGTTATACAGAACTATATACCAGAACTACCCCCCCCAAAACCATATATACCCCCCCTACCCCCTAACACTCCATTGTAGGAGGTGGGGACATTGGTCTATACATATACTATGGTATATACCCCCAAAACACCCCCTACCCCCTATGTTGGGTAACATATATTAGGATGGGGACATAGTTAGGTTGATACCATGGTGGTATATATACCCCAAAATATACCCCTTGGTGGTGATATATTAGTATGGGGTATATATGTTGGTATATATACATACCAGTAACTATCCCAAAACACCCCCTACCCACCTATATATTGTTGGGGTATATATGTTGGTGGTATACATTTTGGTATATTATATAGTTGGGGTATATAGTTATGGACATGTTGTCTATATATGTTGGTGGTATATACCCCCAAAAACACCCCCTGGTATATATGTTGGTGGTATATATGTTACCAGAAACTATATATATGTTGGTGGTATATATGTTACTACCCATATATAGGATGGGGGTAGTCTATACATATGTATGGTGGTGGGTATATGTTACCTAACACTTGGTGGTATATATGTTGGTGGTATACCATACCCCATTGGTGGTATATATTTGGAGGTATATATGTTGGTGGTATACCCCCTGGTATATATATATGGTGGAATATATGTTGGGACATTATAGTATATTGGTATACCCCCAAATGTTGGAAGGTATATATGTTGGTGGTATATATGTTAACATATAGTATGGTGGTATTGGTAGGTATATATGTTGGTGGTATATATGTATGGAAACATATATATGTTGTATGGGTATATATGGTATGGGTTGTTAGTATATATGTTGGTGGTATATATGTTGGTGGTATATATTGTTGATGAATATATTTGGGACAGCTAGTCTATGGTGGTATATATGTTGGTGGTATATAACACTGGTATATATATGTTGGTGGTATATGATGGTATATATGTTGGTATATATTGGTGGTATATATGTTGGTGGTATATTGTGGTTGGAGGTATATAACTATATGGGTATATATGTTGGTGGTATATATATGTTGGTGGTACATCTAGTCTATACATATGTTGGTGGTAAACACCCCCCTACCCCCTACCTAACATCCATTAGGATGGGTCTAGTATGGTACCAGAAGGTGTTGGTGGTACATATCATTAGGATGATATATGTAAACACCCCCAGTAGATATAGTGATGGATGAGATGTGTCCACCTTGTAGATTATTGTCTATATCTCATTACACTCTATACAAATGCACTAACACTGGACACTACTAATACCAGTAACACTGGCTCATATACAAGTCTGTAGAATTGAGACATAATCGGTGAGCTAGGTGAGCTGGGGTCATCTCCGGACAGATAACAGAACTATCCGCCCTTGGTGGTGCTAAGGAGATTACACACAGATCCTACATACACTTCTATACCGATATGGAATCCTCAGACAAGAACCAATGTATAGGAAATTGAATACAGATTCCCTTTGATAAAGCTATGTGAGCTTGATACATGGCTCAGTGCTATACATGGCCTGGAGACACCCCCCCCAGTAATACTGCACCATTAGGATGGGGTAATAGTGGACAAGTTATTCAGTCCAGTTGGCTTGGACGTGAAGGGAGAATATCATGCTGAACAGTAGCAATATCATAATCAAATTATTATGGTTTGTTTTGGATTAATTATGTTGTAGAAAAGTATGGAAGGCTATATGAGAATCATTTGTAGCGGGATTGGACTAGGTCGATCATCGGTGACAGGGTAGCTCAGTCAGTAGAGCACTAGGCTTGTGTTCTGAGAGTCATGGGTTTGAATGCCGGTCTGGCCATTATATTTTCTCCTCTCCTGTTACAGAATTGGCGCCCAACTAGATAACCCACGCAGGTGTTTGGAAGGGTCTTGTATGTCATTGAGGGTGAAGACTTCAAGAAAGGAGGGAGGAGTGTAGCGGGATTAGACTGGGTCGATCATCTGTGACCAGGTAGCTCAGTCAGATGAGCACTCGACTAATGTTCTGAGAGTCCTGGGTTCGAATACAGGTCTGGCCGCTACATTTTCTCCTCTCCTGTTACACATTTATCACCAAGGGGTTAGAAGACTGTACTTTGTTTTCCTTACATTAAAAGGGCAATATTGAAGCAGGGTTTGCTTGTAGTGACCTGGTGGCTTGAACAACAAAATTAATGAGTGTTGTGTAGGACAGGGAAAGTGAAGCTTTGGTGTGCACTGGAGAATAGGGGAGTGTGCAATGGAGTGAAAAAGTATGTGTGTTTGAGGGTAAGAGAGGGTGTGTATTGGAGGGTAGAAGGGTGTTCATTGGAGGGTAGGAGGGTGTTCATTGGAGGGTAAGAGGGTATGTATTGGAGGGGTTAGAAGGGTGGTATCATTGGAGGGTAAGGATGGTGTTTCATTGGAGGGTATGTTAGGGTATCATTGGAGGGTATGTAGGGTGTATTGGAGGGTGGAGGGTGTTCATGGAGGTAGAAGGGTGTGTCCATTGGAGGTAGGTAGGTGTTCATTGGAGGGTATATAGGGTGTTCATTGGAGGGTAGGAGGTATATATTTGGAGGTATAATATTATTGGTGGATATACACTTCATTGGTGGAGGTAGGGGGTGTTCATTGGAGGGTAGGATAGGTATTTGGGTGGTATATAGGTTGGTGTATTGGAGGGTAGGAGGGTATATATGTTGGAGGGGTATATGGATGTTGGAGTGGGTATTATTGATGGTATGGAGGGTTATATGTGTACATTGGAGGGTAGGAGGGGTATTTAGGGTTGGGGTGGTATTGGGTTTGTTTTGGTAGAGGTGGTGTATATATTGGAGGTATATATGTTGGTGGTATTAGGTTGGTGGTATAGGTGTGGTTGGAGGGTATATTGGAGGGTGAGGGTGTATATTTTGGTGAAAGGTAGGATTTGTTCATTGGAGGTTGGAGATATATGTTGTATGTTGTTTTGGTACAGGATATATTGTTGGTGGTATATATGTTGGGATAGGATGTTGTAGGTATGTATGGTATGTTTGGGGGTTATAGCTGACCCATACTGTATATATTGTTGGTGGTATAGGACTATGTTGGTTATATTGGAGGGTTGGAGGGTATATGTTATGTTGGAGGGTATAGGTGTTCATTGTTTGGTGAAGGGTGACCCTATTGGAGGGTAGGGTGACAGGGTGGTACTGTATGTTGGTGTCTTACATTGGAGGTATAGGTTGGGTGGAGGTATAAGACAGGGTGTGGAGGGGTATTGAGGTATATATGTTGGTGGGGCTGACCCCTTATGATATGGAAGGATGGTATGTTGTTGGTGGTAGTAGGAGGGGTATATTTGGAGGTGACAGAGGGTAGGAGGGTTCATGTATATTGTGGGAGGGGTATGTAGGGTGGGTATTGGGTAGGATGTAGTTGGTGTTAAACAGGTTATTATACTGTGGAGGGTAGGTAAGGGTGTATCATTGGAGGGTAGGAGTACTGTTGTACTGTATAGTTGTAGGAGGGTGTTCATTGAGGGTATAGGAGGGTAGTGTATTGTCTGTTGAGGGTATACAGAGCTGGTGTTCATTGGAGGGTAGGAGGTGTTATTCATTGGAGGGTATTGAGGGTATGTATTGGATGTTAGGGTTTGTGTCATATTGGAGGGTGTATAGGAGGTGGTGTTATGATTGGAGGTTGGATGACAGGGTTTATGGGGTAGGGTGGTATATGGATTTTGGACAGGAGGTGTTATTGGAGGGTAGGATAGGGTGTTCATTGGAGGGTAGGGTAGGAGGGATGTATTGGAGGGTATATAGGGTGTTCATTGGAGGGTAGGAGGGTGTTTGGTGTTGGAGGTATATGATGTGGGTATATTGGATGGAAGGAGGGTGTTATTGTAGGAGGTGTTGGTGGAGGATTTGTATTGGAGGTAGAGGGTGTTACTGTTGAGGGTAGGAGGGTGTTCATTGAGAGGGTGTATAGTTATTGGAGGTAGGATATATATGGTGTTCATTTGGAGGGTAGGAGGGTATATTATATTGTATAGTTGGTGAGAATGTTGGGTATGTTATGGAGGGTAGGATATGTGTCATTGGAGGGTAGGATAGTGTTCATTGGACATTTAGGAGGGTATGTATTGGTGGGTAGGAGGAGGGTATATCATATTGGAGGGTAGGGGGTGTATCATTTGGAGGGTAGGATATGTTCATTGGATATGAGGGTAGGGGTGAAACAACTACTTATTGAGGGTGTGGTATTTTTGGAGGTGAGTAAATATGTTTGGTATCATTGGAGGGTAGGTTAGGGTGTTATTTGGAGTATATAGGTTGGTGTTCATTGGAGGTATATGTCTGAAGGTGGTATACATTGGCTGGTATATGTATGGTGGTATGTCTGTAGATGTGTATGGTGACAGGAGGAGTATGATTGGAGGGTAGGAGTTGGTGTTATTAGGGTAGGATATGTTATTGGAGGGTAGGAGGTGTTCATTTGAGGGTAGTGTAAGGTGTGTTATTGGAGGGTAGGAGGGTGTGTATACTTGTATAGGGTATAGGGTAGATATTGGTATGACAGGTAGTGATGTAGGATTGGAGGGTCCTGGAGGTGGTGTGTTCATTGGTACTGTAGGAGGTGTAGTATTGGAGGGTAGGAGGGTGAGGTGTGAAACATACTACTAGTAATATGAGGTTGACAGGTAGTACATTGGAGGGGTAGGTGGTGTGTTGACCACTACTGTATGTTGGAGGTATGAGGTAGTTGAGGTATGTATGTATTGGTGAGGGATATAGGGTGTATATGGAGGTAGGACAGTAGTGAAACATTGAGGGTAGGATGTTGGTGTTATATACAGGGTAGGAAGGGTGTTATTAGGAGGGACAGGGTACTGATGTATAGTTATTGGAGTTAACATATAGGGTAGGAAATTGACAGGTATGAAACAATGTAGTGTAGGTTTTGGTAGACAGGGTGTTCATACTGAGGGTAGGAGGTAGTGTTCATTGGAGGTAGGTAGGTACTGTGTAATACATGGAGGAGGAGTACTACTGTGTAAGTATAGGTTGTGAAGGTGTATTTGTAGAGGTACTGTACAGTAGTTGTATACTGGAGGGACAGGAGGTATGTATTTGAGGGTAGGAGGTTATCTGATTGGAGGGTATAGGAAGGTGTATATTGGAGGAGCTGACCCCTACTGTATAAGGAGTCTGTTCAGGTTGGAGGGTAGGAGGTGTACCCATTGGAGGGTAGGAGGGTATTGAAACAATATTGGAGGTAATACAGGAGGTTTGACAGGTTGTGAACAAGTACTGTAGATAATACATTGGAGGTACTATATGGGTGTCAATTTGAGGTAGGAGTGATTGAAACAACTACTGTAGGGTACAGGAGGTATGACAGGTGTTCATTGAGGGTACAGGAGGTTACTGTATTGGTGTAACTACTGTAGGAGGTACTGATGTACTGTAGATATGGTATGAGGTACTGACAGGTTGTGACTGTAAGTATACAGGTGTGTTTGTGACAGGTAGTGAAACCTTGTTATACAGGAGGGGGTAGGAGGGTGTTATTGGTAGTATGTGGTAGGAGGTATTGTATTGGAGGGTAGGCTGGTACTGACAGTTATTAAAGGACTACATTGGACAGGAGTGTGACAGGTACATTGGAGGGTAGGAGGTATTGTGTGACATTGAGTACTGTATAGTATACAGGAGGTAGGTAGACAGTGACTGAGTGGTGTAATTGGAGGGTAGGAGAGGTGTTTGACAGGTGAGTGAGGAACTACTGTATATCATTAGGTAGGTAGGGGTGTATTGAAACAACTACTGTGAAATGACAGTGATACTGTGACATTGAATACTGTTCATTGGAGGGTAGGAGGGTATGTATTGACAGGAGGTACTGAAGGTAGTGAAACAACTACTGTAGTATTGTGAGGGTAGGAGTGTAAGTATTGGAGTGTAGGAGGGTGTTCATTGGAGGTACTGACAGGAGGAAACAACTATGTAGTATTGTTTGACTGGAAGGAGGAGGTACTGTACATTGGAGGTATGGAAGTTATGTACAGGAGGGTGACAGGTAGTGAAACAACTACTGGGTATGGAGGGTACATTTGAAACAAGTACTGTAGATATACAGGAGGTACTGACAGGTAGTAGGAGGTGTTACTGTAGGTACAGGAGGTACTGACAGGTAGGATACAGGAGGTACTGACAGGTAGTGAACCCTTGGAGGGTAGGACTGTGTAATACAGGGTAGGGTACAACATTGACAGGTAATACAGGTGAATGACAATGTATACAGGATGTACTTGGAGGGTACTGACAGGTAGTGAAACACTGGAGGTACAGGAGGTACTGACAGGGTGATACTGGGTACCCCTACAGATACTGGTAGAAACAGTTATGTTATGTAGGTACAGGAGGTACTGGAGGGTGAAACAACTAGGTGTCTGATGTTTGAGGGACTGACAGGTAACACTACTGTGTATTACAGGAGGTATGGTATGAGGAGTAGTGAAACAACTACTGAGGTACAGGGGGTACATTGACAGGTAGTGAAACAACTACTGTAGTAATACAGGAGGTACTGACAGGTGGTGACAACTACTGGAGGGTACAGGAGGTACTGACAGGTAAACAAAACAACTACTGTAGATAGGGTGTTACAGGAGGTACTGACAGGTAGTGAAACAACTACTGTATAATAGGAGGGTTCATTGGAGGTAGAAGGGTAGTACTGTAGATATACAGGAGGTACTAGGATGTGTACTGTAGTATATTGGTGACAGGTACTGACAACTACTGTAATATACAGGAGGTACTGACAGGTACTGAAACAACTACTGTAGTAGGTGTTATTGACAGGTAGTGAGGGTACTGTAGGGTAACAGGTGTACTGACAGGTTGAAACTGTTGTAGTCTATACAGGAGGTACTGAGTAGCTGTACTGTCATTAGAGTGTATGAAGGGTATGACAGGGTAGTGAAATTCATACTGGAGGAGGTACTGACAGGTGAAACAACTACTGTAGAGTATACAGGAGGTACTGACAAAGGTGTAGGAGTAGTGTAGAGGGTAGGACAGGGTGAAACAACTACTGTAGTTATACAGGAGGTACTGACAGTAGATGGTAGTGTGACAGGTAGCTGAAAGGTACTGTGATTGGAGTTACTGTGTGTGTACATTGGAGGTACAGGAGACTGGTAGTGTGTACTACTGTATAACAGGAGTACTGTAGGTAGTGTATACTGGAGGTACTGACAGGTAGTGAGGAGTAACAACTACTGTAGATTTAGGTACTGACAGGTAGTGAAACTGACCCCTACTGTAGATATATCAGGTAGGACTGTACAGGTGACAGGTAGTGAAACAACTACTGTAGTATACAGGAGGTACTGACAGGTAGTGAAGGAACCCCTACTGTAGATATACAGGAGGTACTGACAGGTATTGGAGAAGAGGGTATGAAACAACTGTATATACAAGGTACTGAGGGTAGTGAGGTAGTACAACAGGGTACTGTAGATATACAGGAGGTACTGACAGGTAGTGAAACCCCTATGTATAGGAGGGTACTGTCATTGGAGGGTACTGACAGGTAGTGAAACAATACTGTAGAGTATACAGGAGGTACTGACATTGTGAAACAGGTACTGTAGATACAGAGGTAGAGACAGGTGTTATTGAGAGGGTACAGGAGGTACTGTGTAACTGTTATGTACTGACAGGTACTGACAACTACTGTGTCATTACAGGAGGTAGGACAGGGTGAAACAACTGTATTGGAGGGTAGGTATAGACAGTAGTGTTCATTGGAGGGTAGGAAGGTGTACATTGGAGTAAATGATACTACTTATACTGGAGGTACTGACAGGTACTGTGTACTACTGTAGTATACAGGAGGTACTGACAGGTAGTTATGTACTGTAGGATATACAGGAGGTACTGACAGGTAGTGAAACAACTACTGTAGATAGGTTACATTGGACAGGTACAGGACAGGTACTGTAGAAAGAAACTGAACTACTGTAGTAGTACAGGAGGTATTGGAGGTAGGTAGTGTTATTGGAAACAGGACTACTGTGTTAATACAGGTAGGACAGGACTGTACATTGAAAGGGTACTACTGTAGTTTCATACAGAGGTACTGAGGTAGTAACACTTGTAGTAGGAGAGGTACTGACAGGTAGTGAAACAACCTTACTGTAGATATACAGGAGGTACTGACAGGTACTGAAAACTACTGTAGATATACAGGAGGTACTTGACAGGGACAACTACTGTAGTGTATACTGAGGTACTGACAGGATAGTGAAACAACTACTGTAGATATACAGGATGGTACTGACAGGTACTGAAACAAGTACTTGTAGATTCATTACAGGTAGGTACTGACAGGTAACTGAAACAAACTACTGTAGATATACAGGAGGTACTGACATGTACTGAAACAATATACTGTCGATATACAGGAGGTACTGACCGGTAGTGAAAACAAACTACTGTAGGATATAAACAGGAGGTTACTGACAGGTACTGAAATCAACTACTGTAGATATACAGTGAGAGGAAATGACAGGTACGAAACACATATACTTTAGATATACAGGAGGTACTGACAGGTACTGATAACAGTACTACTGTAGATATACAGTAACGTTATAATGACCGGAATAGAAACATATACTGTAAGATATACTGGAGGTTATGCAGAGGTTAGTGAAAAACCAATAGACTGTAGATATACAGGCGGTAACTGACCAGCGCTCTCATGAATCAACTACTGTAGATCTAACGGACTGGTACTTAATTTTAGTATGAACCCACAACATAACTCAAACCCCCTTCTTACCTAGGTACTTAATCACCCTTATACTAGTAGATATACACGAGAGGTACTGACAGGTGCCTACTGAAACAACAACTTGTAGATATACAGCAGGTACTAGGAATAGGTAGTCGAATGACAGGTACTTGACCACACCTACTGTACTAATTAATACAGAGAGGAGGTACTGACAGGTAGTGACAAACAAACTACTGCATCCAGATAATATACAGGAGGTACTGACAGGTAGTGAAACAACTACTGTAGTAATACAGTACTGAGGTCAGTGAAACAACTACTGTAGAATACAGGGTACTGAAACACTGTAGTAATACAGGAGGTACTGACAGGTATCGAAAACAACTAGTTGAAACACACTAAAGTAATACAGGAGGTACTGACAGGTACTGAAACAACTAGTGAAACACTACTAGTAGATAATACAGGAGGTACTGACAGGTACTGAAACAACTACTGTAGATATACAGGAGGTACTGACAGGTACTGAAACAACTACTGTAGATATACAGGAGGTACTGACAGGTAGTGAAACAACTACTGTAGTAATACAGGAGGTACTGACAGGTACTGAAACAACTACTGTAGAATATACAGGAGGTACTGACAGGTACTGAAACAACTACTGTAGATAATACAGGAGGTACTGACAGGTAGTGAAACAACTACTGTAGATATACAGGAGGTACTGACAGGTACTGAAACAACTACTGTAGATATACAGGAGGTACTGACAGGTACTGAAACAACTACTGTAGATATACAGGAGGTACTGACAGGTAGTGAAACAACTACTGTAGTATATACAGGAGGTACTGACAGGTAGTGAAACAACATACTGTAGATATACAGGAGGTACTGACAGGTAGTGAAACAACTACTGTAGATATACAGGAGGTACTGACAGGTAGTGAAACAACTACTGTAGTAATACAGGAGGTACTGACAGGTAGTGAAACAACTACTGTAGATATACAGGAGGTACTGACAGGTAGTGAAACAACTACTGTAGATATACAGGAGGTACTGACAGGTAGTGAAACAACTACTGTAGATATACAGGAGGTACTGACAGGTAGTGAAACAACTACTGTAGATATACAGGAGGTACTGACAGGTAGTGAAACAACTACTGTAGATATACAGGAGGTACTGACAGGTAGTGAAACAACTACTGTAGTAATACAGGAGGTACTGACAGGTAGTGAAACAACTACTGTAGTAATACAGGAGGTACTGACAGGTAGTGAAACAACTACTGTAGATATACAGGAGGTACTGACAGGTAGTGAAACAACTACTGTAGATATACAGGAGGTACTGACAGGTAGTGAAACAACTACTGTAGATATACAGGAGGTACTGACAGGTAGTGAAACAACTACTGTAGATATACAGGAGGTACTGACAGGTAGTGAAACAACTACTGTAGATATACAGGAGGTACTGACAGGTAGTGAAACAACTACTGTAGTAATACAGGAGGTACTGACAGGTAGTGAAACAACTACTGTAGATATACAGGAGGTACTGACAGGTAGTGAAACAACTACTGTAGTAATACAGGAGGTACTGACAGGTAGTGAAACAACTACTGTAGATATACAGGAGGTACTGACAGGTAGTGAAACAACTACTGTAGATATACAGGAGGTACTGACAGGTAGTGAAACAACTACTGTAGATATACAGGAGGTACTGACAGGTAGTGAAACAACTACTGTAGATATACAGGAGGTACTGACAGGTAGTGAAACAACTACTGTAGATATACAGGAGGTACTGACAGGTAGTGAAACAAGTACTGTAGATATACAGGAGGTACTGACAGGTAGTGAAACAACTACTGTAGATATACAGGAGGTACTGACAGGTAGTGAAACAAGTACTGTAGATATACAGGAGGTACTGACAGGTACTGAAACAACTACTGTAGTAATACAGGAGGTACTGACAGGTAGTAAAACAACTACTGTAGATATACAGGAGGTACTGACAGGTAGTGAAACAACTACTGTAGTAATACAGGAGGTACTGACAGGTAGTGAAACAACTACTGTAGATATACAGGAGGTACTGACAGGTAGTGAAACAACTACTGTAGATATACAGGAGGTACTGACAGGTAGTGAAACAACTACTGTAGTAATACAGGAGGTACTGACAGGTAGTGAAACAACTACTGTAGATAATACAGGAGGTACTGACAGGTAGTTGAAACAACTACTGTAGTAATACAGGAGGTACTGACAGGTAGGTAGTGAAACAACTACTGTAGATATACAGGAGGTACTGACAGGTAGTGAAACAACTACTGTAGATATACAGGAGGTACTGACAGGTAGTGAAACAACTACTGTAGTAATACAGGAGGTACTGACAGGTAGTGAAACAACTACTGTAGTAATACAGGAGGTACTGACAGGTACTGAAACAACTACTGTAGATATACAGGAGGTACTGACAGGTAGTGAAACAACTACTGTAGATATACAGGAGGTACTGACAGGTAGTGAAACAACTACTGTAGATATACAGGAGGTACTGACAGGTAGTGAAACAACTACTGTAGATATACAGGAGGTACTGACAGGTAGTGAAACAACTACTGTAGATATACAGGAGGTACTGACAGGTAGTGAAACAACTACTGTAGTATATACAGGAGGTACTGACAGGTAGTGAAACAACTACTGTAGATATACAGGAGGTACTGACAGGTAGTGAAACAACTACTGTAATATACAGGTACTACAGGTAGTGAAACAATACTGTAGATATACAGGAGGTACTGACAGGTAGTGAAACAACTACTGTAGATATACAGGAGGTACTGACAGGTAGTGAAAACAACTACTGTAGATATACAGGAGGTACTGACAGGTAGTGAAACAACTACTGTAGATATACAGGAGGTACTGACAGGTAGTGAAACAACTACTGTAGTAATACAGGAGGTACTGACAGGTAGTGAAACAACTACTGTAGATATACAGGAGGTACTGACAGGTAGTGAAACAACTACTGTAGATATACAGGAGGTACTTACAGGTAGTGAAACAACTACTGTAGATATACAGGAGGTACTGACAGGTAGTGAAACAACTACTGTAGTATATACAGGAGGTACTGACAGGTAGTACTGAAACAACTACTGTAGTAATACAAAGGTACTGACAGGTAGTGAAACAACTACTGTAGATATACAGGAGGTACTGACAGGTAGTGAAACAACTACTGTAGATATACAGGAGGTACTTGACAGGTAGTGACAGGACAATTTTCTACTATTACAGGTAGTGACAACTATTTCTATATACTAGATTACGTTGGTTGACAAACAGTGTTTTGGTGAACTAATGACTAGTTCTGTAGATTAACAGTGTTATAGTGACAGGACTATTGCTATACCTGTAGACCAGCAGTGTTTCACAGCAACAATCCAAATACTATTTATATAAAATTGGGCAATAGATGGCAGTGTTTTATGAAAAGTTTGTTTCGATAGGGTTAAAATTCTTTTTTCACATGGGATTTCTGGTGCACAGTGTTTTGGTGCTGGACTATAATTAGTGGTAAAATTATCTAAGTTTTGACTTAGACTTTATGATAGGTAGATTACCAGACTATTCTCTAAGATGGTGACAGACTATTCTCTATATGAAGGTAGTTTACAGTGTAAAATCTTGGACAATTCTAATATTCAATAAGCTAGATTACAGCATTGTTTTGTGAAGGACTTATTTTGAGTAAAAGGCTAGATTATGGTGTTTTTGGTGACATGACTATTTCTATAAGGTAGATTACAGTGTTTTGAGTGACAGGACTATTTCTATAAGGTAGATTACAGTGTTTTTGGTGACAGGACTATTTCTATAAGGTAGCTAGATTACAGTGTTTTGGTGACAGGACTATTTCTATAAGGTAGATTACAGTATTTTGGTGACAGGACTATTTCTATAAGGTAGATTACAGTGTTTTGGTGACAGGACTATTTCTATAAGGTAGATTACAGTGTTTTGGTGACAGGACTATTTCTATAAGGTAGATTACAGTGTTTTGGTGACATGACTATTTCTATAAGGTAGCTAGATTACAGTGTTTTGATGACATGACTATTTCTATAAGGTAGATTACAGTGTTTTGGTGACAGGACTATTTCTATAAGGTAGATTACAGTGTTTTGGTGACTGAGACTATTTTGGTAGCTGATTTTACAGTTCTGATATTTTCTATAGGTAGGTACAGACAGGAGAGTACCGTGTTTGGGGACAGGGACTATTTCTATAAGGTAGATTACAGTGTTTTGGTGACAGGACTATTTCTATAGATTAAGTGTTTTGGTGGTAGATTACAGTGTTTTGGTGACAGACTATTTCTAGATTAAGGTAGATTACAGACTATTTCTATAAGGTAGTTATTTCTATAAGGTAGATTACAGTGTTTTGGTGACAGGACTATTTCTATAAGGTAGATTACAGTGTTTTGGTGACAGGACTATTTCTATAAGGTAGATTACAGTGTTTTGGTGACATGACTATTTCTATAAGGTAGATTACAGTGTTTTGGTGACAGGACTATTTCTATAAGGTAGATTACAGTGTTTTGGTGACAGGACTATTTCTATAAGGTAGATTACAGTGTTTTGGTGACAGGACTATTTCTATAAGGTAGATTACAGTGGTTTTTTTGTGACAGGACTATTTCTATAAGGTAGATTACAGTGTTTTGGTGACAGGACTATTTCTATAAGGTAGATTACAGTGTTTTGGTGACAGGACTATTTCTATAAGGTAGCTAGATTACAGTGTTTTGGTGACAGGACTATTTCTATAAGGTAGATTACAGTATTTTGGTGACAGGACTATTTCTATAAGGTAGATTACAGTGTTTTGGTGACAGGACTATTTCTATAAGGTAGATTACAGTGTTTTGGTGACAGGACTATTTCTATAAGGTAGATTACAGTGTTTTGGTGACATGACTATTTCTATAAGGTAGAGATTACAGTGTGTTTTGGTGACAGGACTATTTCTATAAGGTAGATTACAGTGTTTTGGTGACAGGACTATTTCTATAAGGTAGATTACAGTGTTTTGGTGACAGGACTATTTCTATAAGGTAGATTACAGTGTTTTGGTGAGTATTTCTATCATTGGTGACATTTCTTACATTACGTGTTTTGGTGACAGGACTATTTCTATAAGGTTGATTAAGGTAGATTACAGTGTTTTGGTGACAGGACTATTTCTATAAGGTTGATTACAGTGTTTTGGTGACAGGACTATTTCTATAAGGTAGATTACAGTGTTTTGGTGACGGGACTATTTCTATAAGGTAGATTACAGTGTTTTGGTGACAGGACTATTTCTATAAGGTAGATTACAGTGTTTTGGTGACAGGACTATTTCTCTAGGTGATTACAATTTTGGTGACAGGGGTAGATTACAGTGTTTTGGTGACATGACTATTTCTATAAGGTTAGATTACAGTGTTTTGGTGACAGGACTATTTCTATAAGGTAGATTACAGTGTTTTGGTGACAGGACTATTTCTATAAGGTAGATTACAGTGTTTTGTGACAGGACTATTTCTATAAGGTAGATTACAGTGTTTTGGTGACAGGACTATTTCTATAAGGTAGATTACAGTAAGGTAGTTTTGGTGACAGGACTATTTCTATAAGGTAGATTACAGTGTTTTGGTGACAGGACTATTTCTATAAGGTAGATTACAGTGTTTTGGTGACAGGACTATTTCTATAAGGTAGATTACAGTGTTTTGGTGACAGGACTATTTCTATAAGGTAGATTACAGTGTTTTGGTGACAGGACTATTTCTATAAGGTAGATTACAGTGTTTTGGTGACAGGACTATTTCTATAAGGTAGATTACAGTATTTTGGTGACATGACTATTTCTATAAGGTAGATTACAGTGTTTTGGTGACAGGACTATTTCTATAAGGTAGATTACAGTGTTTTGGTGACAGGACTATTTCTATAAGGTAGATTACAGTATTTTGGTGACATGACTATTTCTATAAGGTAGATTACAGTGTTTTGGTGACAGGACTATTTTAAGGTAGATTACAGGTGAGAGATTTTACAGGTAGATTACAGTTTTTGGTGACAGGACTATTTCTATAAGGTAGATTACAGATTTTGATGACAGGACTATTTCTATAAGGTAGATTACAGTGTTTTGGTGACAGGACTATTTCTATAAGGTAGATTACAGTGTTTTGGTGACATGACTATTTCTATAAGGTAGATTACAGTGTTTTGGTGACAGGACTATTTCTATAAGGTAGATTACAGTGTTTTGGTGACAGGACTATTTCTATAAGGTTGATTACAGTGTTTTGGTGACAGGACTATTTCTATAAGGTTGATTACAGTGTTTTGGTGACAGGACTATTTCTATAAGGTAGATTACAGTGTTTTGGTGACAGGACTATTTCTATAAGGTAGATTACAGTGTTTTGGTGACAGGACTATTTCTATAAGGTAGATTACAGTGTTTTGGTGACAGGACTATTTCTATAAGGTAGATTACAGTGTTTTGGTGACAGGACTATTTCTATAAGGTAGATTACAGTGTTTTGGTGACAGGACTATTTCTATAAGGTAGATTACAGTGTTTTGGTGACAGGACTATTTCTATAAGGTAGATTACAGTATTTTGGTGACATGACTATTTCTATAAGGTAGATTACAGTGTTTTGGTGACAGGACTATTTCTATAAGGTAGATTACAGTGTTTGGTGACAGGACTATTTCTATAAGGTAGATTACACAGTGTTTTGGTGACAGGACTATTTCTATAAGGTAGCTAGATTACAGTGTTTTGGTGACATGACTATTTCTATAAGGTAGATTACAGTGTTTTTGTGACAGGACTATTTCTATAAGGTAGATTACAGTTTTTTGGTGACAGGACTATTTCTATAAGGTAGATTACAGTGTTTGGTGACAGGACTATTTCTATAAGGTAGATTACAATGTTTGGTGACAGGACTATTTCTATAAGGTAGATTACAGTGTTTTGACAGGACTATTTCTATAAGGTAGATTACAGTGTTTTGGTGACAGGACTATTTCTATAAGGTAGATTTACAGTGTTTTGGTGACAGGATTTCTATAATGTAGTTACTATTTCTATTTAAAGGTAGATTACAGTGTTTTGGTGACAGGACTATTTCTATAAGGTAGATTACAGTATTTTGGTGACATGACTATTTCTATAAGGTAGATTACAGTGTTTTGGTGACAGGACTATTTCTATAAGGTAGATTACAGTGTTTTGGTGACAGGACTATTTCTATAAGGTAGATTACAGATGTTTGGTGACGGGACTATTTCTATAAGGTAGATTACAGTATTTTGGTGACAGGACTATTTCTATAAGGTAGATTACAGTATTCTGATGACATGACTATTTCTATAAGGTAGATTACAGTGTTTTGGTGACAGGACTATTTCTATAAGGTAGATTACAGTGTTTTGGTGACAGGACTATTTCTATAAGGTAGATTACAGTGTTTTGGTGACAGGACTATTTCTATAAGGTAGATTACAGTGTTTTGGTGACAGGACTATTTCTATAAGGTAGATTACAGTGTTTTGGTGACAGGACTATTTCTATAAGGTAGATTACAGTGTTTTGGTGACAGGACTATTTCTATAAGGTAGATTACAGTGTTTTGGTGACAGGACTATTTCTATAAGGTAGATTACAGTATTTTGGTGACATGACTATTTCTATAAGGTAGCTAGATTACAGTGTTTTGATGACATGACTATTTCTATAAGGTAGATTACAGTGGGTTTTTTTGTGACAGGACTATTTCTATAAGGTAGATTACAGTATTTTGGTGACATGACTATTTCTATAAGGTAGATTACAATGTTTGGTGACAGGACTATTTCTATAAGGTAGATTACAGTATTCTGATGACATAACTATTTCTATAAGGTAGATTACAGTGTTTTGGTGACAGGACTATTTCTATAAGGTAGATTACAGTGTTTTGGTGACTAATTATGAGGATAAGTCGGTATTCTGTACAGTATAACAACACATGGAGTATATAGATCAGCGTCAGTGTGTAATTACTTTGTCAGTGCAGTGATAAAACAGTGTCATCACATCCCCTCTAATCAACTTGCCATTAAATCACCTTATACAGCAGCCATTTTATCACTGCAGGCCTGATACCTTTGATGGACAAAGCCAGCCCTATTTCCATTAGTAAGATTGGATGTTATGTGTGCTGTTTTTTTCCAGATGTTGACCCAGGGACTGACATCCCCTGGGAGAGGCAGGGAGTACGCTGCCCCTGGGAGCGGTAGAGCTCACCATTTCACATTTATAGGTACTGCTAGGCCTCAGTGTTATATATAGTGATACATAGTGATACATTGTACAAAGATTCAGGGTACCCCCGGGGCTAAATACTATATATACATCCAGGAGACCCCTGGGGGTCCTAATAACCAGTCCTTTCCTTTGAAATAATATTTGATATTTTCAGTAATACAGAACAAAAGCGTAATGTTGTATACAACACGATTTGATCCTGACAGGGATGGCTTGATGTGAGCTATTGAGTGTAATAGGCAAACATTGCATGTCGTCCGGAATCAGAAAGCTTCTTCTCAGTCAATTACCACGCACAATGATTTTATTGAAGACTACTTCAAAAACAAGTTTATTTCATTATAACTTCTGAATGTTTATTACATTCGCAGACCAAATGATCAGCTGTACAGAAGCCAGCATTATTGAGAACTGGTAAAAACTAGCCGACTGTTTTAATTTCAGGAAGGACTACCGTATAAGGAGAGCTGGAAATAACAAAGATCAGATCATGAAGGGTTAAGTAAATTCATTTCAAACGGAAAATATTTTAAAGGGGTTTGAAAATGACTGCAAATGGTATGTAAGAGTGTTCAAGGACTAGGCAGGATTGCTGAGGAGTTTAAAATGTAGTGAAAACTTTGGGTGGTAGGCAAGGACTTTGAAAGGTGGGAAAGGACTTTGGAGGCATGAAAATGACTTTGGAGGGTGGAAAATGAATTTGGGGGTTGAAAGGACTTTGAAGGATGAGAAAGGACTTTGGAGGGTTTTAAAGGACTTTGAAGTGTGGGAAAAGACTTTGGAGGGTAGGCAAGGACTGAGAGGACTGAGAGTGTTTACTTCAACTTTGAAAGATTAGCAATGAATTTGAAGGATGATGTGGACTTTGTAGGGATGATGTCGACTTTGAAGGGTTGACAAGGACTTGTACTTCTGAGAGGGTTGACTTAGCTTGAGAGTGTTGACTTAGCTTGAGAGGGTTGACTTAGCTTGAGAGTGTTGACTTAGCTTGAGAGGGTTGACTTAGCTTGAGAGTGTTGACTTAGCTTGAGAGGGTTGACTTAGCTTGAGAGGGTTGACTTAGCTTGAGAGTGTTGACTTAGCTTGAGAGTGTTGACTTAGCTTGAGAAGGTTGACTTAGCTTGAGAGGGTTGACTTAGCTTGAGAGTGTTGACTTAGCTTGAGAGGGTTGACTTAGCTTGAGAGTGTTGACTTAGCTTGAGAGGGTTGACTTAGCTTGAGAGTGTTGACTTAGCTTGAGAGTGTGACTTAGTTAGAGGTTGACTTAGCTGAGGTGCTTAGCTTGAGAGGGTTGACTTAGCTTGAGAGTGTTGACTTAGCTTGAGAGTTGTTGACTTAGCTTGAGAGTGTTGACTTAGCTTGAGAGTGTTGACTTAGCTTGAGAGTGTTGACTTAGCTTGAGAGTGTTGACTTAGCTTGAGAGTGTTGACTTAGCTTGAGAAGGTTGACATGCTCTTGTGTTAAGGTACACTTATGCAAAGATTGACTTGCACTTTTAGGACTTGGAAAGGAATAATGATCTATGATTGCTGTTTAGGATTTGAAAATGTTGGCAAGAACTTAGAAGGGTATAGATAAGGACACTAATTTTAATAGGGGAAGGGGGACAGTGGTAATTAGAAATTAAGTTTTGTTGGCAAGTACTGTGTAGAGGTTTGGTACCAATTTGAGTAAAGAAGGATTAAGAAAATTACAATGACTGCAAAATTACTATTAGCAAGGTTGTTAGATGGGTAAAAGGCTAGCTTTAATAGAGGTTCACAAGGACTTGGAAAAATGTTGATAAATCAGACAAGGTTAATAATGCTGTGTGAGAATGTTTATTGTACCTGTACAATCAATGGTCTGGGAATCAAACAGAAGATTGGAGAAGAATACAGTGAAATGACATCGTCTGGTCATTGCTGAAGAGCCCTTGTAAGTTCCCTCCAAATTGTTTTCTATCATTGCTGTCGGCTGGGGTACATGTGTTTTGGGAGACAGAACAGGACCAGAAAAGCACTTGAGACCGTACAGCTGTCAGACTCCCCAAATGTTTTTCTTCCATCAGCATCAGAGAGATTGTTTATTTTTGTGTTGAAATGTTTGTCTTGATTATGTTTGGTGATTCCTACTACCTTAGTCGCCATCACAGAGTCCCATCACAGAGCGCCATCACAGAGGGCCATCACAGAGCTGGAGCTAGGCGCTGCATGATTACACTAAGAACAACGAGGTGTTTGGCATGTTAATTGGTCTCTAATGACTAGACGTGTCCAGCTTTCCTAAAAAAAACTATGGCCTGAGCTATACATGTAAGAAGGTAGAATGGGCGGACCCATTAGTAGGAGCAGACAGTCACACGTCAACATCGGGGTAAAATGCACCATTAGTGGGTAAAGACAATCACGCTCCGTGAACATGTAACTATCACCCAAAGCAAGCTCGAAATCTCATTACGGCATTAAAAACACAAACCAAACAGGTTTTCTCTACTCATTTCAATTACGATTTGCTGCATCGAAAATAAGTTGTCACTCCAAGTATTCTCTCTCTCACACAGCTCACCATCTTTGCTTCTTTCTCATCACGTCCCATCAAACTGTGTGTTGATGAGCTATGTAATAGTCTATGCTTAGAGTTGTACTTTAAACAGTACATAAAATTTTTTGCCTATCATTGAAATTGTAACAGAGTTTTTTATCAAGTACAAAATGACTATTTACTTACAAGGTATGGTTTAATAGTTGTTGAAGTTAAGGTAAAGTCATTAGTAAAAAACACAGGTAAATGAACTAAAAAAAGAAAGTTTTATAAGATTAAATGAAATTAATTAAATTTCCAATACATTTATTGCATCAAGGTATATTTCAGGTAGAAGATATAGGTTTTGAAATGATGTCTTGCAGGATTGGGCGAAATTGAATACACGGTTGCACCTCTGATGCTGATCATTATTTAAAAAAATGTTTGATAAAGATTGATTTCTAGTTTGCTGATTTGATGACATGACATGAACAAGTCTGTCTATAAAGACCACCCAGAGGACAGAAAGAAATGGTCTTTATAGCCATAGTCTTATACACTGGTTGAACTCTGCTGAAATTGGTCATCTGGGACCATAGAAAAGTGGTCTTATTAAAGCAGATGGTCTATATGCAGAATGCTTTAAAAGACATTGATGTCACCCCAGTTATCAAAAATGTAACATTTTTATTCTTTTTTTATTTGTAATTGATATGTGATCAATTTGAAATCATTAATCTCTCCTCAAAGGTCATAGTTCATACTATAAACATTCTAAATCCAGTACACAAATTTACATTCATCATATATTACCTAACTTTTATAAATTCAGGTCTCATTTTGGTGTGCCTAAAGGAGTACAAACCATATTCAACTTTCCATTTCACTTATCAATTCAATAGTGATATGTCCTGTGACCAACACTGAGGTGTGCTGCCCAACGTCTCTGGCAGTATGCTTCAGTGAGATAGCACTATAAACTACACAAGAGCTTCCTATTTATAGTGACTCTTACGCAGCCTCCCAAAACATACAGGCATTCACACACACAACACACTGCATATAGGGGAGGCTGTCGTTATATGCCCCTGGCTGTTAATATGACATAGTCTAACCAACCATGATTACATTATCATAACTGAGTGTTGTAGTTAGTGTGAGAAATACTAAAATAACATCATCATTACAGTACCCAGTTCTGTAGGAATTATACTACAATCAACAACCAGAATCAGTTTAAGATATGTGTCATAATCTGAAGGAAGAAAGAAAGAGTTATTGAAGGAAAAGAAATAACCTAGACATGGCAATAAGTAAACAGCAATTCAACTGAAGGAAAGCCAGAGTATCCAGAGGAAAAGAACTAACCTAAATATGGCAAATAGTACCTGGCAATGCAACTGAAGGAAAGCCAGCGTATCCGGAGGAAAAGAACTAACCTAAATATGGCAAACAGTACCCAGCAATTCAACTGAAGGAAAGCCAGAGTATCCAGAGGAAAAGAACTAACCTAAATATGGCAATTAGTATCTTGTAATATTCAACTGCCCTACGTGCAGATTTCAAAGTCATGACTCAATAGCCATTACTATGGTGTCATGCGTATTTCCAAAGCAGACACTGTTCCATCAGGTATTCATTGTAATATTCGATTATCTTTGTCTGAGATTTAAATCAACTCCCATCTTAATTCATTTCAATTTACTTTTTTTTTTTCAAAATTGTTTAATTAAATGACAACATACAAAGCAACTTGCTGGTGCATCTGGATCAATTTATCTTGATGAGTTTCAGGTTAGGTATACTGATAAAAGTATTAAAATATTACAACAAGGCATTGTACCTGACATGGATTTTTATAAACTGAAATATACCGGTACATTTTATGAAATGGGTTGTCATGACAATGACATCACTTTGATGTAGATGAGACAACTGTACGATACATAAACTGGAAGTTGTTAAGATAACTAATGAATACATCCACAGATTGGAGTACAAAAGTTATTGCTGCAGTACTTAATAAAGCAATGCACTGACAAATAGAGGTCACATGATTTTGTCCTCACGTGACAATACCACAATGTTAAAATAAAATCTAGATTCTGAGTTTTACGATGTCAAGAAATATATCGACAGAAAACGGGCATGTCCAAGCTGAATCAGGAGGCAGTAGTTCACACGGAACCTGAGTCCCGCGTAATCAGCAAACATACTTCACACATGGCTTAATGCGGGAATTGATGCTACAATGATGCATTTGAAGCGACAAACAAACGTAATTAACATTAGCTCCTATAAAGGAGTTGCAGCCTGTCTCTACACATCCAGCAAATGTAATCCTTTAATTGATCAATATACATGCCATTCCCTTGTCATAATAATCCAGCTCCGACTCCGTTAAAGCATTTCCCCGGACGTAACACACATTATTCTGCAGTCCAGCTGTATAGAATACTACTTTGCTAATTTCATTTAATTATCCCAGAAAAAAAATGAAACCAAACATAAAAGAAACAGTTAGTATTTACATATTCCCGCTTAGAGTAATTAATGTTGCTTTGTTGACCTAAAAAATTTGTGATGTTTGAACAGTAAAAGCGAATTTATATCGGAATCTCTCACGAGACTGTATTAATGTTCGAAATCCACATGATTTTACACTTCAAAGTTCTGGATCCAGTGTTTAACATTTAAACCTAGAAAACAGAAGGAAATGTTTCACTACTTACTACACCCGTTTAGTTCAAAAGACAAACCAAAAACTGTTTTTAAAATTACATCATAATACTATAATGTCATTTTTACAAGTAAGGACTTTTTTTTATCTACTCTGAAAAATCTTAATTCGTCATTTTTTTTTTTATCTTAGAACCTAAATTTTGTATACAGGTGTCCTAACTAAACAAAATTTTGCATTATAACAAAATAATTCATACATTAGTACTTGTGTATGACTTTTAAAGAGAGTTTTTTGCTATATAATTACCAGGTATATATTTTATTTTATTATGTGGTTATTGTACATAGTGGTTTGATATATAGGTGACTTTTGTTAGCAAACTTCGCTGTTTTATGGTGACTCATAGTAGACAGAATATGGTTTGTAAAATGACCTTTATAGACAGGTTTTAGCTACACCCGGTCACCATCAAACATATCTTTAAACGCATGCTTTCTCATTTAAACAGGTTGACTTTATATATATATATATAGGTTTTAGTTGCATACAGGTTCTTTATAGACATAATTTGGATAAACATGCATATGATTGTCTGTATAGACAGGTGTTTGCTAACATTGTTTTTGTTATATATAGATGTTCTTTATAGACAGGCAACTATTTTATACAGAAGGAGTCTTTGACAGGTTTTGGTAAGACATTTTTTTATATAAACAGGTGACTTATATGGAGGTGTTCTTAAAAGACAATATATATCATTGATCTTTATAGACAGGTTTTTGTTATATGTATGGATGATCTTTATCAAGAGACATGTATAGGTAGGTATTATTTTTAGACACATTTTGCTATATTTATACAGGTAATTGTTACACAGGTCTTTATAGACAGATTCATGTATAGGTTAATTACATTGAAGGAAACCTAAAGGTTTCCTTTATCAATATGACTCAAATCTTTTATCGTCTACAAATTTCTTTGTTATTATCTCAAGCCAAAGGATGATACTTGAATGCCCATCAAATTCTGTTGTAATGTTGGTGCTGTACACGGAAATCAACTTGGTGAGTTATATAATAATACATACAGCTCTATTGGTCTACACATTAGTGAATGCAATCAGCCAGTATAGTAATGGCCGCCATTACAAATCAAATCACCTCTACCGACTCTTCACCATCCCTCACCGTCCCGAAGACACATCAACCCTCTATTACCATTTCCGCTGCTTGCGGCCAACACGACCTTGGATAAACGATGCTTTCTGACCCCGCTCTCAGATAATAAAATTCAAATTGACAAGAATTCTCATCCAATATTACATACTTAAACATGATTTAAAATTGAAGTTTTCACAGCTAACATCAAGAAATCAATGGAGCTGTTCCTTTTGTATCAGACAAATCAAATTAGGTTTTACAGACAATCCTATAGAGCGCTGTTTACTATATAATCAATCTCAAAGGCTTGAAAAAAGTAGGTCACAGTGACCCCAGAACGACCTCACCAGAATCACAAAATCCAACAAACATATCTGTTGACCTTTTGTACTGGAGTACATATGCTGTATATGATAATCTATATGCTGTAGATACTAAATAAAACATACACGTGGAAAGATTTGTATTCTTTTTTTTTATCTCTAAAAGACAAAAGCCATGGTTTTCATATCAGCATGTACTCCAAAGAGAATACATTTAAATAACATGATGCAGGCTAACTTATTAAGATCTGAGAGAAAGCTTTGTAGTTTTTATCATACAAATTTTACATATAATTGATCATCCTTATGTATGATCGTCTGTATTCTGGTTCATAGATATAACACTGTAAGTATATAAGGTTTGATTCTAATCATTTATGCATTTGATGACATCATCAATTTGTGTATATGATGTTTTCACACAATAAGTTGGAGGCACCAAATCTTCATTCATAATCACTGACAGATTTGCAAATAGAGCTTATTATAATTTAATCAAAATTTCTTGAAAACTGTAATTTACAGTCCAATCAAAGTCCCAGACAGATACCATATGTGAATACATAACTGACCAATCACATTCCTTGACAGACAGAAAGAACAAGTAAACATATTTTCATCCAATCACATTGATTGAGAGCTCTTTGAAAATTTATTGCCCAATCAATCATGTAATGTGTAGCAGTACATCCAAACCTGACATGCATGAGAACAGGAAGTGAGGCTCCCTTGTTTCCATGGTTACACGACAACAGGGCCACACAGGAAAATGATGTTATCACTTGTTAAAGCTGTATACATGCCTAGTTTACATAAAACTGAGCATCTAAGATCTAAATAAGGCCACAACTTCAGAACACGATGCAACAATAAAAGAAATGTAATAAAATCTAAATGTCAGAGAATTTCTTAGCTGAGAAGATCAAAAGGGACCTCTGATGACAATCGCAACCAGCGTCTTTGGCGAAGAAATTTCCACATAGGGGTCGGTTTGTCTGAAGCAACAATTAAATCAGGTTTGTGATTCACAACGTTCGGGTTTATCTATAAACATGTTTTCATGACGACATCTGTGAACTAGACTTTTTCACTTAGAAACAGTACCATTGAGTACTATTCAGGTAAGGCATGTTCTGTTTCTCATTCTTTGACAGCTGCAATATCAAGATTTTTTTTTAATAAATAACAATGCAGGTTTCTAAATCATTCCCATGCCCTATGATTTTATCTTTTAATAAAGATGAACATAATTTTGATGTAAATTTGAATTTTCTTCAACTGTAAGGCTAAAAACTTCTTTCAATAAAAACTTTCATGTTAACCGAGATTATTGTAGGAAAATGACAAACATTTCCGAAATAGCTGTGAATGTTACGAATATGGGTTCAACTGATTATCTTTAATGCATGCAAGCAAGATTAGTAAGAAGAACAATTCCGTGAAATGCCAAATATAGGAATTCTGATCCCCAAACAGTACTTAGGAAAACAAAAAACCTGTTTTCATTACAATTAACAGAGTTCTTTACATTGATTGTTTTATGAATTTTTCACATGAGGAAAATAAACAAAGGTTGATTAGTTCAGATTCATTGATCAAGCTTATCAAAGAAGCCTCTTTAAACATTCAAAGTAATCAATTCCCATGGCAGGAACAAAACATGTTTTCAAAATAGGAAATAAATTTTTCAAATGCCTTTACATAACACTACAAAAGAGGCAGTTTGACAAGATGAAGTTGATTTATCAACCAATGCCTATTATATAGTGCATTTTTTGGGCCAATGTAGAGCATTTTATGCATTCCCAATTGAAAATAGCCACACAAACTTTTCAAAGTTTGTGACTTTTCCAAATTTTTCATACATTTTTACTTTTGCATACAAGGAAGTTGCCAGGTAAAATCTACATGCAGTATGACAGTATAGGACTTGTGTATGGGTGCATTGATGGTTTTCCTTCAAGAACTCCTGAATTTTCTTAACAATCAAAATCTCTGAAATCAGTGTTTTCTGATAAATAACCACAGCTAACAATATCATATTCAAAACATAATTATACAAAACCATATGTACAGTGGAACTTGGTTGATACAAACTCAGATAAGAAAGGAAGAAGAACTGAAATAACCAGGGTGACTATTGTGGAACTTTTATCTGGATCAAGTTTAAGACTTCAAGATCAAGTGCTGGTCAGGTTCTTTAACATTATTTCCACACATATGATATTGTTTCAAACACCCTAACAACTCTGTCGTTATGAAGGACACCGTAACCACTCTGCCACTGAGACCTAGAGATTGAAGGACCAGTGTTAGAATGCCAGACACCTTAACCACTCTGCCACTGAGATCTAGAGACCACTCTGCCACTGAGATCTAGAGATTGAAGGGTCAGTGTTAGAATGTCAGACACCTTAACCACTCTGCAACTGAGACCTAGAGATTGAAGGGTCAGTGTTAGAATGTCAGACACCTTAACCACTCTGCCACTGAGACAAATATTGAAGGGTCAGTGTTAGAATGTCAGACACCTTAACCACTCTGCCACTGAGACAAAGATTGAAGGGTCAGTGTTAGAATGCCAGACACCTAACCACCCTGCCACTAAGACATAGTGATTGAAGGACCAGTGTTAGAATGTCAGACACCTTAACCACCCTGCCACTAAGACATAGAGATTGAAGGACCAGTGTTAGAATGTCTGACACCTTAACCACACAGCCCCTGAGATAAAGAGATTGAAGGATCAGTATTAGAATGTCAGACACCTTAACCACTCTGCTACTGAGATATAGAGATTGAAGGGTCAGTGTTAGAATGCCAGACATCTTAACCACCCTGCCACTAAGACATAGTGATTAAAGGACCAGTGTTAGAATGTCAGACATCTTAACCACTCTGCCACTGAGACAAAGGAATTGAAGGGTCAGTGTTATAATGTCAGACACACTAACCACACTGCCACTAAGACATAGTGAATTGAACTAAGACATAGTGATTGAAGTGTCAGTGTTAGAATGTCAGACACCTTAACCACACAGCCACTGAGACATTGAGATTGAAGGGTCAGTGTTGGAATGTCAGACACCTTAACCACTCTGCCACTAAGACACAGTGATTGAAGGGTCACTGTTAGAATGTAAGACACCTTAACCACTGCCACTGAGACCTAGAGATTGAAATGTCAGTGTTAGAATGTCAGACACCCTAACCACACTGCCACTGAGACATAGTAATTGAAGGGTCAGTGTTAGAATGTCAGACACCTTAACCACTCTGCCACTGAGACAAAGGAATTGAAGGGTCAGTGTTAGAATGCCAGACACCTTAACCACTCTGCCACTGTGACAAAGATAGTAGGGTCAGTGTTGGAATGTCAGACACCTTAACCACTCTGCCACTGAGACACAGTGATTGAAGGGTCACTGTTAGAATGTAAGACACCTTAACCACTGCCACTGAGACCTAGAGATTGAAATGTCAGTGTTAGAATGTCAGACACCCTAACCACACTGCCACTGAGACATAGTAATTGAAGGGTCAGTGTTAGAATGTCAGACACCTTAACCACTCTGCCACTGAGACAAAGGAATTGAAGGGTCAGTGTTAGAATGCCAGACACCTTAACCACTCTGCCACTGTGACAAAGATAGTAGGGACAGTGTTAGAATGTCAGACACCTTAACCATTCTGCCACTGAGACAAAGTGATTGAAGGGTCAGTGTTAGAATGCCAGACACCTTAAACACACAGCCACTGAGATCTAGAGATTGAAGGGGCAGTGTTAGAATGTAAGACACCCTAACCACTCTGCCACTGAAACACAGAGATTGAAGGGTCAGTGTTAGAATGTAAGACACCTTAACCACTCTGCCAGTGAGACCTAGAGATTGAAGGATCAGTGTTAGAATGTCAGACACCTTAACCACACAGCCACTGAGACTTAGAGATTGAAGGGTAAGTGTTAGAATGTAAGACACCTTAACCACTCTTTTAATGGTTCAGATGAGACAGCATAATAAGCATAAGATTATCAGGAAGCAAGAATACAAGTTTTACTACAGGACTGTATGTTTAGGTCAAGGCCTATTAACATTAACACCAGGTCAAACTGTGTTATTTTGGTTCTCTTTGTAGTAAAACATTCCCCAGTTGAATAAGAACAGAATTTGTTATCTTTGTGTGCTCCCTAAGCTGTAAATAAAATGTTTGTATTATCACAAAGTGTAACCAAATTAAAACAGCTCTAACTAAGTTTTGATGTGATAAAAAATGGTTTACGTATTTACGTTGGTGTTACATACATGTATATGAAAAGGTTAACAATGCATTTCATGACCTTCACTAGAATTTCAACAAACCCTAGGAGTATTGGAGACCATGCAGTTTAGCAATGACTGACAAAATGTTATTCAAACTACATCATTGTGCTTTCGTAGAAAAAGAACAAAAATTGATTTTCCATGAAGATAAAATTTAAACTAGATATGGTTTCTAGTTTAACTTTTATATATTATATGTACATGTATTCATGTAGGCCAATGGGTGGTCAAGGTCATCCATGTTCTGTGATATAAATTCGTGTATGACAACATTTGTGGTATTTGTATTAAGAATCTAACACATTAGTCCCCTACAATAGTTAATATATCAAGGGCATCCCATTTGTATTGTAACCCTTACTACTGAGGGATGGTGGATCATTGGTGGGGAACGAAAAGTACTCTACATTATAATCATGAATTTGTTATAAGTGTGTTCTTTATAATTATGAATTTGTTATAAGCGTGTTCCTTATAAATGTGTTTTAATGTTTATGTACATGTACAAGGAGGAAATTGACCTGAAACCTGCTTTCAAAATACTGATTGGAGATAAATAATATGTATACATATATGTATGAATTGTTTCTTTAACTTACTTTCAAAGAAACTAATGGCATGAATTTCATTATATTTTTTTTTATTTTCCCTAGTACAAAAACAACTAATTACAATTTATACTTTTAAGACTTCAATTGTAAACATTAAATTTATTTGGTCTGGGTGGTCTGTTTTTTGTGGAAATTAAGACCCATGCTATCGCAGCTTACTGAATTAAAAAACAGATATCAGATTAGCCATCTCTTATCTACGATTAGAAATCTGTCTATCAGAGTTTTATGGTCTTCTTAAAGATGCTACACCACTGATGAATGGTATTCTGTTTTCTATAAAAAAAAACAGTAGCAGACTAATTAATACTTTTCTTAAGTTACAAAATCTATTTGATTTACACCATTACCACCACTGGTAAATTTGAGCTTCTTATTTCACTTAAAGATGAAAATATTAATATTAATTGTGTCATGAAAAAATTCCATGGCACTATGCCCTCTATGGGATGAAGTACTATTTGCACATTCACCAAAAGTAAAACAAGTTATTTTATATCATTTTTGTGTTAATTAGACACAAATTTATATGAGTAAACACCAATTACAATGTATTGTTCAAATGATGAATTGTTTATGCTCTGTCGACAATGGAGCATCTTTAAGAAATCAACCATTACTGCAGTGTACACACTTGCAATGGTTTAGATTTAGGGACACTTCAGTCGCAGAGTACATTAAATTTTGCATATATATCGGAAACAAACCAGTTCTAATGGAAATTAGATCAGTTGATTTTACTGTGATATGCCAAAAAAGCCCATTCTAGAGAAATGTATGTGAAATGTTCAAACTCGCTTGCTGTCCGCCATTACACATTGTGGTCAGATGTCTTGTACCCCGAACCCTGGCCCTTACCAGTGTTGTAAAGAATTTTTTGTCTAGAACTACTCAAATCGCTCTTACAGTAGTGTGTTAACATTATTAGGTGAATGTTTTCGTCTAAATATCATTTCATCAACTCCTCAGTGGTTATGAATTGCATTTGTTAATTATAAGCATTGAAGTCACTATTTTTTAATTTCATTGCATTATGAAATAAATTTTTGTTTGCAAACTTTAGTGTGAATCCGTGTAGCAGATTCTCACTAAAGTTTGCAAACAAAAGATGAAATTAAAAAATAGTGACTTCAATGCTTAAAGATGCTCCACCGCTGACAAATGGTATTTTTTCACTATCAAAAACATGAGCAAACAATTTAGTATTTTTCTTCGGTTACAAAAGTTACCTACTTTACACCATTACCACCATTGAAAAGTTTGAGCTTCTAATTTTACTTTAAGTTAAAAATATAAAGCAATAATTAATTGCATCCCGAAAAAATTCTGTGTCACTATACTCTATATAGAATGAAATACTGATTGCTCATGCATCAAAGGCAAAATAAGTTATCTTATTATAGATTTTGTGTTCATTAAACATATATATATACGATTGAACACCAGTTATTGTTCAAATGATGAATGTCCTTTATGCTCTGTCGGCGGTGGAGCATCTTTAACGTACATGACTTTGGCTTGGGTATGGGTACAGCATACATATTATATCTGCTTAATCCTATTGATCAATCAAAATACTTAACAATGTCGTGGAATTTGTCAATATTTCTTGTTATATGTTTCATAAGCAATGCAGAACAATACATTTATTTCAAAGTTTGCTTCATGGTTAGGTAACAGAATTAGCCTCACTGAATTGTCCCTTTAAAACAAATATGCAGCGAATCTCAAAAGTTTATAATGATATGTACAACTGGTACAATTTCAAGTTTGATCCTTATGGTCATAAGAGTAACCTCCCATGATTTCAATGATATCAATAAGCGAGTTATCTCCCTTACACCACTGATGTGATATTTTAAAAACGAAATCGGACTGTTTTCAAGACTGTTCTATTAAACTGAATAACTGTTAACGAATGTGTAACTTCAATTAAGTTACGTATTCATAGTTTGAATCAACGAACATCGAAATTTCTTCAAAACAAAGTGTCTTTCAATCAGTGCATTGTTTATCAATTATGCAGTTATGAGCTAGGACTACTCGGAAGTGCATCACATCATTGCGCCCGAACTAGTTATTCCATTCATAACATCCCATAAAATATTAATAATAGCATAAACAAATGTCATGTTAAAAGAAGATTTTATAAACTGATGCGTCAATATACTTCGCAAACAGTAAATATCTCAGACATCTTACCTGTGTGTTTTTCACCTGCAGGTCTTCTGCTTTATTTCCGGTGTAGCGTAAAATCAGGAATAATTTGACCGGACCCGACCAGGGTTATCGCTGTCACGTGATGGGTTGAACACTGTTGCATCTGTATGTGTTAGCCTATAGGCCTATCATACAAGTGTATCGCTTCGTCTGATACAATAATTCTATAAACTGCTTGAATAAAGTCCAAACTAGTTTTATTTGCTTACCTGTAACCGGTGAAAAAATTACAATGTCGCGGTTATTTTTCCTGTAGACTTGCTATAGTCCAGCAGAGTATTTTCTCTATCCCGATACATATACTCCCATATACTGTATTGTATTCTGTGTAGAAACCACAGTCTCTCAGAATGAAAATACCAATGTATGGTCGACAGCACAAATAAAACACATCTGTCTTTTCTGATTTTATCTCTAAATATTTTTCTGATCAGTGGTGTTATTGATATGTTATCAGGTTGTACGACACAGGGGGCCAACTCAATGAAAATGGATGTTGTCATGTCATGTATTTGGTTGATGGACTGATGAGTATATATGACAGTCATGTGATTTTTTCAGAAAATATGAGGTTTGAATAATTATTTTAAAAATCGGGATATTTACTATCTGTTTTATAGGCCGTCATAATCATTCCATTGGTTATATGTAATATCTTCATAAGGAGAATTTAAGATAAGGAATTTCTTAAAGTTAAGAAATGTTCATGAAACAGGACCCATACCAGTAAAACAAAACAAAAAGAAAAAAGAAGAAAGCAGACAATTTTTGATTCCGCATAACATCGCTAACCACCTAACGTCATTTCGACTATTGTCCTAGCAAACATCTACACAATATACATGTACAACAAATCACGAGATACAGCTCGAAAAAATAACATCGTTTAAAAACTTGATTATACAATTCTTCTATCAGCTATTGTTTGTCTCATTGTACTTACCTAATAATTAAGCTATATAAAGTTGTATGTTGTATTTAACAGGTCAATAACTCTGAAAACAAACAGCTTAAAGCCTTTATACTAAAAACAAATATGCATTTTTCCTGATATGTGTCATTTTTTGACAAATTACTAAAAGATGATATATATCTATCTATATTATGTGTTAGTCCTTTCAGCCTCTATTTACCTATCTGGATAATTACAAAAATTGTCTGTACTTGCAGGGATTTTAGTGTCGCCCAATAACCACGTTTATTTTAAAAAAATACACTTAATTTGTGACGACAGTGTCTTTAGAATGAATAAGGAAAATTTGAATGCGCTAAAATACTTCTACGCCTACGTACGACCAATTAGATGTGATCTTTCAGCCGCCATGGAATAAACAAATATCGATAACTTCCCATGGCAATAAAATATCAAAGTTGGAAGAAAGATCAATGTCACGTGAATAAATGTAGATGCGGATTTCTATTTATTTCTATTTTTGGAGGGGCGGCGTTTTGGTGCGAAGGAATGTTATTCCCTGTCTGTAACAAACAATTGTTGTACACTCATCTAAACTTCATAATTTGTGTCGAAATTGTTTCTAGACAAGGTTTTAAAATGCAATGCGAGTTTTGATAGGAAAACTTATGATTAATCGGGATTAATTAATTTACGGAAATCCTGTGGAAATTAGTAATAGCCTTCCACCTTATATTGCGGGAGTTACTTCCCCTGAAGCGTTCAAGTCGGATTGATTATAAACTTAATATCTCAAAGGAAAAACTATAATCCCTATTAAAGTTACTAAATCATTAGATTTACATAGATTTCTTAGGGTTTTTGACTTCCTACAAACGTTCTTATACCTGAAATTAGAAAGTTTTCAAAATTACAACATTTAATTTGAACTATTGGCAATGTTTATCAACGTTAAAATATCGCCAAACACAACAAGAAATTGTATCTGTCGGCATTGAATGTTTACAACGGAAAGAACCGAGTGCATCTTCGAGTTCGGAATCGAGGTCGCTGAAAATCTCATCCGGCTAATGGATATAGATGTAATAACACCACTAAGAGGCAACTTATATTTTATCGGTTACATTGGCCTGATTAAGCGTAATAGCCGATACATTTACAGCGTATCTCAGTGGCGTAGAAAGAAACGTAATAGGGGGGGGGGGGGGCCAAATTGCCATGCTAGCGCCAAAGGTGCGATATTTTGGTGTTGGGGGGGGGGGGGGGCGACAATCTCCTACGAGAAAAAAATATTACGATTTAGAATGGCTAAGATGAGTTTAATGATGCATTTTGATGAATTTACGAGCGCCGAAGACGCGAGAATTTGGTGTTTGAGGGGTCCGGGGGTCTCCCCGGGAAATACATTACGATTTAGAATTTTACGATGCATTTTGATGAATGTGGGAGCGTCGGAAGGCGCGAGATTTGGGTGTTTGAGGAGGTCCGAGGGTCTCCCCCGGGTAAAAATATTAGATTTAGAATGGCTGTGATGAGTTTTACGATATATTCTAATGATTTTAAAGCGTTCTTAACATAACACTTTTTTTTTATTTAAAGTTACCTGCTTTAAAGGCCCACTACCTTTCCAGAGCAAAATTTAAAGGTTTCTTAAAAACATTAATAACAAAAGAAAATATATATCGATGGCTTAAGATGAGGTTACAACACCAAAAATATGCAAGATTTCCTGTCTAATGTACGATAACAGTGAAGATTCATTTCGCTGTTTTGTCGTCTGGCGCAGTGATATTCAACTACCGCGCGGCATTTAGGACGACGACGGGAAACATAAAAAGACCCGCGTTATGAAAATTAACATTTTATTTATTCTAATTAAATAGTTCTGAAGGCGATGATAAGTTTGCTAGTAAACGTATAGTTAATAACTTCTGCGACTCTACAAAATTATTGATCTCGTTTTACATTCTTATTTTAAAAATTAAAAGCTGTTTCGGAAAGGTAGTGGCCCTTTAAGAATTGGTAATTGTGAATGCCGTCATATCTATGCAACTCGATCTGAACATACCGGCTTCACACCATCGGTACATTGTTGTTTAACACAAAATAATTATGAATTAATTGTTTTGCTAAGTCATATAAACAGATGAATCTTTTAAGAGACATTTTTTTAAAATAGTACGTAGAATCCCCTGATTGACATTTTAAGTCTAGTTCACGAAAATGTGCAGGAGGACCCTTTTTTCTGAAATCAAATGTGTATTTCATAGCCTTCCACCTTATATTGCGGGAGTTAATGAAGCGTTCAAGTCGGGTTGATTATAAAGATCTCAAAAACTATAATTTCATACATGATAATGATAATCATACTGATATCGAGAGTAAGACTCAAAGTTTTTATCAGTCTGTGCGGGAGTCCGGGGGCCCCCCCCCCCCGGGAAAAAAATTGACGATTTAAAATGGCTGAGATGAGTTTTACGATGCATTTTGTTAAATTTGCGAGCGACGAAGGCGCGAAATTTTGGTGTTTCGGGGGTCCGAGGGTCTCCCTCCCGAGAAATAAATATTACGATTTTGTATTTTGATGATTTTTAAGCGTTCTTAACACGGTAATTTTTCAATTTAAATTTACCTGCATTTAGAAATGATAATTGTGAGTGTCGTCTTACCATTATGCAACATAAACTATGGATATTTCCCGAACAAAACAAAGTGGAACTCCATTGTTAAAGACATTGTCTCAACCTACGAGAACACAGAGCTTCAACTTCGATTAAGCAGGGATAAAGACTTTGTAAGGTTTAAATGTGTACACAACACATACAAAAAACATTATGTTCTGCTAAATACAATCAGAACAGCCGAACACTTGAATTTCGTGAGACATGTTATGAAAATACTGGTGTGTGTTCCAATCGTGTGGCGAATACAGATGTGATAAGAGTATGTGTATCGTGTGGCGAATTATATTGGGATGATGTGCTTCATCTATTGACACTATGTTCGGCCACTCAGCTATTCAGAGATGCCTACTTTGGTGTTTTGCAGGACACTTGTCACGAACTCGCTTCATGCCTCTCAGGCTTGAATGAGGAACAGATGTTGCATATATTGCTGGGTGGGACGCCTCGGATTTTATGGGCGCCTGGGTATTCCGGAGGAACGAGTACATGAACTCCGGGTGCTGGGAATGCGCTTTCTGTGCCATTATATCCCACTGAAAACTGACTTTGATATTTTATATCACCGCAATATGCCTATCTAAATAGTGTTACTCATGACTAGGGAGTTTAATAATTAATATTTAGAAGTTTATATTACTATATAATTATATAGAACCTATTCAGTTTGATTTCATAGACATTTTCCTGACTCTTGAATATTCGATCTTTTTATGGCCTATACAATACTGTACTTTAACTAATGTCATATTCAATATCTTGAAGGATTCGAGTTATATATTAACTATACTGTCTTTCTATTGATGATTATGTAAAATTTATTCTTGTGTTATGAATCAACAACATGATTGAGTCTCTATGCTATTGTAGTCAGCTTGATACCATACATCAAGAAAGTATATATATAAATTACTAGTAATTAATAATATTATCTTGATAAAACCTGATATTTAATACTAGAATCATCATAATATGGATATACATTTGAACATGTATTAATTACTATAGTTTCAAATGCATATATTTACCTTGTATTTAATCTTTGTATCTCAGTTTTGAAGAATAAAAGAAATGATGATGATGATGATGATGATGATGATGATGATGATGATGATGATGATTATAAACTTATGTCTCAAAGGAAAAACTATAATCCCTATTAAGATCATACATGATATCGAGAGTAAGACTCAAAGTTTTTATCAGTTTGACGATTTAAAATGGCTGAGATGAGTTTTACGATGCATTTTGTTAAATTTGCGAGCGACGCAGGCGCGAAATTTTGGTGTTCCGGGGGTCCGAGGGTCTCCCTCCCGAGAAAAAAATATTACGATTTTGTATTTTGATGATTTTTAAGCGTTCTTAACACGGTAATTTTTCAATTTAAAGTTACCTGCATTTAGAAATGATAATTGTGAGTGTCGTCTTACCATTATGAAACCAAGCTCGATCTGAACATACCGGATTCACACCTTCGGCACATTGTTGTGTAACTCAAAATAATAATGAATTAATTAAAGACATGTTTGCTGCCTCCCGCTTCCAACGCCCCTGCGCTGTACACTAACTTGCCATTTCGGAAAACATTCAACATTAGCCGCCTTTTATATAGCAAATTGACAATAAATTCGCATTTTTACTTGTTTTTGTGAAATTCAACAGACGAGTTTTAAAACAAAATATAAAAAAATCCTTCCACTGGATCAGTAGTTAACATTCACCGGTGCTCTAGCTGATGTGGTAGGAATTATTTCCCTTGAAACGTTCGTAAGGCGGCTGTCCTTTCAGCCCATGATTTCCTAAAAACTGGAGGCCATACATGTACTATCAAGGAACGGACGATTTTTTTTTTCGATCAAAACTATCTTTGAACGGAAAGTACAGTATGAATACAGCATATATACAGTATTAAAGTTGATAATGAAAAATAAAGTAAATTCTGATACATATTGCAACACGCGACTGCCCCGGGTCCCTAAGTCACACTTATAACGAATAATGTACCAGCAAAACACCTTCTAGGGTTCTCTTTATCTCTCTGTATCTCGAGCTTACTGGATAGTGTCACGAATCAATTGTGTTCGACAATAATGTTTACACCCTACTGTCCAGACCCGGGGGTGGTTCGGGTCAGAGGGATAAGACAGTGAAATGATTAACGATGTTCTAGTGTTGACACGCATTATAAAACATAATTTCCGGGTAGATTTTGAAAATAATTAATAAAAATGTCATTGCCAGATTGTGATCTGTAACCTTGACACAGTATTTCAGTATGTCGACACTGAAGGGTCGAAATGAAAACGGGGATAAGTTTATAACATATCTATATAATAAAAGTTAAAACTGAAAAACACGCATTAATATATGCAAAATAAAATGTAAGTCATGTCAAACATATATGGATAAATTGCGATTATGTACAAAACATACCAAATTTAGATACTCTCAATCAACTTGAAAAGTATTCCTATCACGACCGCAGATATATCACAACCGCATTTGGTCGTAAACCAATGAACTTATCAAATCATCATACATTAGCCGACATTTTCATTCTACAGCAGTATTTTTGGTTACGTAACGTTAATTTGAGAGTATGTTTTGACGATTGAATGACTAATTTTAACAAATACAGATGTGATCAAAATTCAAATTTAAAAAAAAATGACTCTGTTTTGTAGGAAATTGCTGTTTGGATTATTTCATTTTCGAGACCCTCGTTTTTCACATCTCTCGTGTGTCAAGTAAATTGAAAAAAAAAAGAAAAAAAAAAGAAAAAAAACCACACACACAATAAACAGCTACGCTGTACTAAACACCTATATTGCAATGCAATAAAACTCAATTTAGCCATTCTGCATCTTTGAAGAAGGTGTGAACATGTTTACGACTTCTTACAGTTATTTGTAGCAAGATCGATTTCAATCAATGCACACCTGTTTGTTTGGATGCAGAGTCCATCTTGCGCCATATGTGTTTTGCCCTTATATGATAAACCGGAGCCGTATACGTGAATGCTTTATTTGCATAATACTTTCGGATATTTTTCATAACACATGTGCTTTTAATAATGTATGAAGATGACATAAGATGTCCGTGTAAATATACTCAGGCATATCGGTACGTAACGCCTTTTCGTTTGTCCATCCAAGTTATGACGTCAGCGGAATCCGGTAGCCAAGGACCCAAATCACTTTTCCTATAACGTGTCATAACCAGAGTATCGGAGCGACACCTAGATTAATTTGTTTACGGCGAGATAAAGAGTTGCCATGATGAGATTGACCCCGGGTTACATTGACCAATGGTCAAGACCATTAATTAAATGATGTCACTATCTTCAACTGTTTCGTGACAGTAGCCGTCCGCGCTGACCATTATGGTGTGAAATCACAGGTAAACAACGCTAAACTGACCATCTGGGATATTTCTGACCACAGAAAGCCCGAATACGTCTGAGTAATAGTGGTATTAATTTGTCAGAACACATTAAAGTACAACATTAGTTAACGCGCGCTGTAAAGTAATAATCTAATTACTCATATTAAGCACTATCTATTGTATAGGGCACTATAAAGATATTTTCACCTTTGTCAAAAAAACGCCTTTAATTCAAAGACATATTAAATATGAATTTTCTAACAAGTTACAATTAACGTATCCATGATGCATATATATACGTTTGGCGTGATACTTTCTTCTTTAAAAGGAAGAGTGCGGTGGCAATAACAAGGAATCGGTTTTAGACATAATTATCGTATCTCAGTACACCGAATTAAATAATGAAATATTTGCGATTCCATGTTTCTCTTTTGACAGTCATCTCTATGTAGTTCTTTTATTTACGGTCTCTTTCTTCGGGAACGAAAACCGGAGTTTCTGGAGAAAAACTAACCTTCGACAAGTATCTAGCAACACTGCAACATGTGGGTCTTGAGCTCGCTGCCAAGAGTTGGAGGACTAGTGGCCTGATTTCCGTTTGGTTATGATACTAAATATCTCTACATGGGCGCCAAATGTAGACCAAGTCATACCAAGAGAAAATCCGAGGATATAAGAAATCTCAAACCATTTTCAAAAAGAGAAAGTTTGGTTGACACCATGTATCTTGTCCATTTCGTTGCCATGGCAACGTTTTTTAACATTAAACCACGAAAGAAATTGTTTAACGTTAAATTGAAAAACGTTGATGTAAAATTAAAGGGTATGAAAATATTTCAGATACTTCTGTTCAAAGGCATGGGACGAAGGTGGTAATTTTGTGTAAAATAATTCACCATGATGGTGATAATAAGTCAAAGATACCCATAGTAAAATCAGCTACATCATCTAGGAATCTGGCCAGTAATTTGGACCGGTTATTTATAATCTTTTTGATAAGTTGTAAATTCATAATATACCTTAGATATTATCGGTTTCACTTTCGCCAAATATAACCCTTCTTTTTAGGCCAAACACATATTATTATCACATCAATAGGGCTTCTATGTAAATCACGCCCTAACCCCTGTTTAATGTCACATCCTAAATCCTATAGTTCACCAGCATTGTTCCCATCGCAATATGTTAGCTTAAAATAGATACACCAGCTGATAAAACGCTATACTTGGCGTAAGATAGCAAAAACATATTTAATACATCCCTATTTATAATAAAGAATGCCTTTAATCAAAATATTTTGAAGAAAATTGTGTGTACCTAGCTTGCACCAAATATTCTCTGTACTTAATTACATATACATCCCGTATACACGCGTTCATTATATCCTATGTAGTTATATTTTAGTTCCGGATCACGGTCACTAAACAGAATAGTGAGGATACCGAGATACACTGTATCATAATGATACGTAATTTAGTAAGATGATACAGCAACATTCAGATGGGTTAATTTTCTCAACCGTGTCTCTGGTAATAACTACAGTGTAATAATTTTGGAAGTTTAATACAGTTTTACTCAAAGCATCCTATTTAAGTCATACCATTTGCGGGAACAGAAGTAGAGAAAGGAGAGGTTGAATTGAAACATATTTCATTGTTATATAAACTCATTCAGTCCTTTCCTTAATACTACAAAACAATATAATATACAAACATCACGTGGAGGTTACAGGGTTCGCTGGAAATAAAACTTCGATAACAATTCCTCCGAGATCTTTTAATGAGAAAACAATACCGTGTTCAATACTGTTCATACTAGTAATTAATTCATTGTTTCATATTTATTTTTTTATCATTTCTTCAATCTTGAGCAGAAACGTCTTATCTTTCCTCCAAAATAAGTTGTTAATCCGGTTTTGCGTTATCAAATAATAGATAAAATTTAGATATATTTGTTTGATAAAAAGGAAAATCTGTCCCACACAATTACCTGTTCTACATACGTCGTATGATCAAAGGTAGAAAACCGTAATACGGTGAAACGTTAGGTTTATAACCGGAGGAGACATAATACATCCTACAAAATACATAAGGTCTATGACCCTTAGCCCATATCCGATAATCGGACAGCTCTTAGAAGCTGTAAAACAGGTAATCTACAATTTGCGCTCTTTGATCCTTGCTTGCCAGGTAAAACCGTTATGTTATGATCGTTCCGCTCCGATGATTCTGTCACACTTACCTACGTGCGGTGGGCGGTGTTTGTTCTTTGTCGGGAGCGCACTAATCTATTTAGGGCTCGCGGTATGATTACGCACACGCGGAAACATATCGGGTCATTTGACAGGTGTAAAGAGGTTCTGTCGAAGCCCCATTCTGATTGGATGTCATCGAAACCGAAAGTAGTAAAACTCTGTAGGTTCTCATCTTCTGCTCAAATCGACATACAGTGGTGAACCAGGATTGTCGGATATTCATTTGATTTAACTACAATCTGTTGTTTATCTTGATTTGGAGTTAATCTATTACCTGATTTCAGTAGCATGGTTGTGACAATGTCTGCAAGGACCGTCCGCTGTACTCTAATAGGAGATGGAATGGTCGGGAAAACTTGTCTGGCCAAAGTGTTCTCGGATAAAACATTTCCTGATCAATATGTGGCTACTGTCCAGGACAGTTACAGTGGTCAAGCATGGTTTGGTGGTGACCAGTACAACATTTCTATCACAGATTCCGCTGGAGAGGTTAGTACCACATGCTATATTTTGCATGTCTATATTCTTGTATTGATCTTAATTGGACTCTCAATTAATTGAACTATATTAATCTGAGAATATGGTCCATTTTTATTTATTCGTATCCTTCCATATTTATAGAAATGACTCTTCATTAACAGAGACTAATAGCAAAATCTCAACGACGACCATAGGAATCACTAATTAAACAAATCCAAATTATCAGTTCACTGTAACTTTTCATAAACGATCCTTTTAATCAAGTGTATTATATGAATACGTTCTACATTTATGTCCTTGGGGTGTTCTATAGAACTAATTAAAGCGCACACCTAAAAGTAAATCCTAGAACAGCATCATATTGGAATCATATTCATAACCTGTCTTCATTTTCATTTCGCATCGTAAGACGATAATTCCACTGGAAGCCGTAAAAGGAAATATCTTATAGAAAATTATAGATCTTATTGCTTGCCACTGTACGATTTTGTACAAATTGAAACAGATGTTTTTGAAATAAGATCAATGGAAACAGTTTTATATTATTACAATGTCATTGAAAAGTGACAACTGCGTTTTTTAATTGTTATGTCCCTTAATTAGTTGGAGTTGCACCCAACGGTGTCAAGAAATTGATTTTCAAGAAACCACCAGGTCTTGGATACCGTTGCAATTGCTTTTCTACTGCATAACTGAAACATAATGGTGCGATCTAATTTAATTTTGTTGTCTTTTGACTATTTCAGCATGAAGGAAGCGACGTAAGGCGCGTTAGCTATGGTAAATCTGACGTCATATTGCTGTGCTACAGTGTCCTTGACCGAGAGTCGTACGCAAGCTTACGGACACACTGGTCCAAAGAAGTCGGGAGTCTGGCCAAACGATGTCCAGTCCTGGTCGTGGCGTTACAAACAGATAAGCGAGCGTCCAAACACGTTACCAAGGAGGAGGGAAGGGGCATGTCAAAATTAATCAAGGCAAATGGATTCATTGAGTGCTCATCGAAAAACGTAAATGACGTCAAGGATGTTTTCGAGAATGTCGTGCGCATGTGCCTCAGGAACAGAAAACGGAAAGCGAACTTGTTGAAAAGGGTACTCGGTCGCTGAGGACATATCTGTATTATCCAATCCCAGGATTTTACTCTCAATGTCCTAATTCGACTTATGACATATGTCAGGGAAAGTCGAAGTCTATACTCTGGATTTCAGGGTCGCGCAAGGTCGCGTAAGAGAATTCTCAGGTTCAGCATCATGACATCGCATGGACTTACCAACTGCCAGTTGGGGACAAACACTTATGAACACAGAATTTTCAGTTACCGAGTTCACTGACTTTTTCCCCCGAGTTCATAAATGAAATTTTCAAAGTTTTGCTCTTAATTTCCGGTCGCTTTCCAGGGGACCATTCGAACAAAAAGTGCGCTGTGATGTATGAAATCTCAAAAGAATCCAATATTCTTTACCAAGATGTCCCGGGGGGTCGGGAACGTGACAAAGTACTCGTGATATGCCTTAATTATGCCATTCTTGCCTCCGATATAGATGGCGGGCATCAGTAAGCGTGAAATGGATAAGAACTTTGGGTGATTTAATTACAGGCTTCAGTTTATGCTGTGATGGCCTGAGGACTTAAATCAGAAGCCTCATTTAACATGCTGTGGTTACACTGTTTATGTGCATTTGTGGCTAACCTGTTCCCGAATTAAAAATATCACATAAAGATATCATGCTTTATTTATATTTTCCTTTGATATTGATATGTATCAGAATCACAGAGAATCTTGCAAAGTCAGCCTTCGTCCGCTAAACTTGCTTATCTTATCAGGTTTTCAACAACAACACAAAAAAAAAAAAAAGGCCTGTATATTAGGCAAAAAATAAATAAATAAAACTAATAATATTGGCGGGTTTAGCGGACTAGGTCAACCTTTGTTCAAATCTACACTATGCTTCACAAAAACGTATTCTAAAATCACATCTTACTGACAGATTTTCATAGATATAAAAATAATTTTCATGATGATTTCATGAAAATCAGATTTCTGGTACTCTCTGATATCCTTTAAAGGTACCTACTTCGGGGAAATTTACACGGATACTGATAGACCTATCAATTTCAATGTAACAGGATTTTACAAAGTTGATGCTAGGTAATTTCTAAGGCCATAGAGGAATCTGGGAGTTGGAAATACATGTGTCAATTTGGGTATAAACATCTACACTTGTTTAATAGAAGAGTTTTGGCGTATGGGATTGGAATTAAAGGATATCCGTTCTTTAATGTCTTCGAAGATATACATGTACATCTAACGTTAAAAATAGATTGTTGATAATTTCAGCAGTCTTAAGCATGTAAACTGAAGAAAGGGTTATTTTCATTGAATTGAGACATACTTATGTCGCTGATAGGTTTTTGTTACACCGGTATATGTCACATTGTATAACCAATTCTCGGGTCCCTGTGATTAAGTCCTGAACACCAGACTTTAAGCAAACAAGAAATGTATACTGTATTTCTGTGCTTATTACTTATCGTAACGATTGCAAACAAAACAAAGGGATTATTATATTTTAAGATGTATACAGAGATGGCGTCAGGGTAATCCTAACTAAACACAGCCAGACTGTGATGTCTGTTATATCCTGTACGACTTCCTGGTTTTTATCTGTGTGCTACTGTTTTGCTATCATAGCTCAACAGATGAAAATAACGCCTGGGAGTTACCTAAATGATGTCGGTTGATAAAACAACAAATACTGACCGATATAATAACAAAAATGTAAGCCATACGGAAAAAATGGAAAAATTGAAATATGCGCTATACGTTGTCACCGAGTTATGCCAAATACTGCCTGTACTTTGCCTTTACGGGATCTAACTGTAGGAAATACTATGACAGGGATAATAACTTTTAGGATATCGAGCATGGGATAGGTTTGGAAATTACAATTAATTTGATTTTATTTGATTAGATCAACTTATATCAACAGCTAGTAATATTAAAAGACGTGTCAGCTTTAGCAGGTGGAGGAAAGCCGGAGTACCCGAAAAAAAACCCGCCGAACAGCGGTCTGTAGATGATAACTGCCCCACAATATGAACCAGTTAACAAAAGCGGCATGAAGTTCCGTAAACATCTATTACGCTATAACGATTGGTTCAATAAAATATGCACCACTCTTTACATCGTTTCGATTTGCACTGAAGTAATTCTGAAGAAAAAAATCATATGATTTAAATCATGAGGATTGCGGTGTTACATCTGGTTCCCACGATACGATAGACATCATTTAATAAAATCTATCAAGTTATATACGGTGAGAATATAATCGTAATACCTATACAAATTAATGTAGCGGTGCACTTTAAAAGTTAACTTTTTTACACTTACATTAATATTTCATTTAATTAAACATTTAAAAGTACACCACCCACATTAAATGTAGCGTATATACCCGACAGGTTCCAGACGACTGGCTTTAACGCCCCTCCTCCTGAGTCATGGTAATCCTAGAAGCCCTGATCGAGTGGTTATTGATGGCTCGTCGTGACAGGATGGGTCGGATTATCATGATCTCTTAATTAAAGGTAATGGAACACTAATCTGATAGCATGGATACTTAGGATCGTTAAAGCCAAGTGTGCAGGTTTAAGACAAGATAATCGAAGTCTGAAATCAAAGACAAATCAGCAACGTCATGATGATCCGGCTATTTCTATGTAAACGCTCCTGTTTTCGTGTATATGCTCGGCGGTTAAATGGGATAACATTACACGAAAAAAAGTTTATTTCACTTAAATATTAATCCAACTATGGACTAATTGAAAAAGTTGAAATTTTTATCATACATTGGACTGATTTTGATTACATTTTAACATTCATTGGCAAGCACACACGTGGTCATTGATATTATTTAACTTAGATGAGTGCGATAGATTCATGCGTTTTTTTCTGATAACGAAACTTTCGCCTACTTTTAAGTGTTATCTCGCTGAAACATACTGTCAAATGTACCCATGTAAACCCGCTCGGTCTTGACATGTATATCGTTGAAATTAACTTATCTCTGATCATCAGGAAGTTAATGTTAGCAGTCATAACTTGACATGTATATCTAACGTTGAAATTAAAGATATATAGTATGTGTTATGTAAATTTAATTACTAATCTAATTAATTATAAGATTCTTAATTTCAAATAAAATACCACTTGTCTCCATGTAAAAATGACGATTATTGCCACTGTAATGACACATGTTTAATACATTGTCGAGAGCTCTTGCTGTTTTATGATGCATAGATTCGATTATAATTAATTCATTCATTATGAACATAAATGATTATTTAACACCAGGATTACATGAATAACATTACAGTCTAGGGAATACTTTGACTATACGTTACTGAAACCATCACAATAATGGTATATCTTGTATGTGTATTACACATGTATTTTCCTACATCATTTAATTTCGTTCACGAATTGATCCACTTTGTCTTTTGATCATCGATCACAGATATTTACGTACATGCGGAACTAAAACGTGTGTTACGTATTACACGTATCCGGAAAACATCTATTTTTTATACGCAGAACAGTGTATAATAGTTCCTGGTGATCAAGGAAAGAGCACAACATTAGTATCGCAACGCAATTCGGTACATTTTATTAATTTTTAAAGAAAATTAAATGTCATATTGCACTATTGTTATTGAAATCTTATTTAAAAATAGTTGGATTGATAAGCTTACAATAAAATAACTTACCGGAAGAGTTTTCAATTCCATACAATATATATATATAGAAAATAAAAATGCAGTTTGATAACGAACAATATAAAACTAGAACATACACGTAAGTGGATACATTGTGTATAGAACCAGCTAAACTTATTTTTGTAAGCCAAATGCAAAGTGAAAATCCGAAGATGAAAAAAAATCTATCACTTGAAAATTCTGTAATTCCAGAGTTAGTGTACACACAGTTTTTCTTATTGTTGTTTAAAATGTGTATTTTCTATTTACAACCTATTAGACTTCGTCCCTAGAGGGGCCTGTTTGTTATTTCCAACATAGCATGCTCGTTCAATTATATAATCCAGTTACATCCATTATTTACTTTATTTTCTGTAAACAAACAAACGATCACCTAAAGAGTCGTATAATGATGATATAGATATCGTAAAAAATAAAGGCCAAAACTAACAAGCATGTAAACAAGCAATTGTTACATGTAAAGCGTATGTAGATTATATATAAGAGTGCTCATAAGTAATTACCTACATATATATCTACTTAACGCTCAGGTAATATACTTGTCTATATATACTAATGTAGATGACCACTGTACTGTTATGCAGATTTTGTGTGTATTGTATTCGGACGTCTGTACTGTTACATGGTAATGTAGATATATATGAGAGTGGATCATAATCCGTCAGACAAAATCTGCCACTTCACAGAACAATCGGGGCCGAAGACAGTCTCGGCAAAGTTTTACGCCGATAAAACAATTAGATGCAATCATTAAACCATCAAGTAATGACCGTTATATTCATGCGATATTAATACTAATCATCTGCAGGTTGATCAATCATCATATCCACCTCATCATTAGTTATTAACTGTATAACAGTACGGATGATCGCCGGCTTTCAATGAAAAGTCCATCATTGGCCATTAGCGTACATAACAGGTCATTTTGTAAATGTTTTTTTATTTGTAGTTTATTTGTATTTTTCTTAAATACCATGTACTTGCAGCATATTTGTTAAAAAATGACTTGTAATGTTACGGGATACTGAAGTCACTTTGCCATTTGAACATTACACAGTAACTCCTGTCTAACCCAATTTTGAAAGATATCCAAATACAGAAACATCACGGTATTTACAATGTAGCTAAGTAAGACAATTGTAGAAAACATTTTTATATAGAAACTGTCCTTTTCAAGTATACATGTGATTTGCATTTATGTTGAAATGTCAATCGTTATTCTTTTAATTGCATTAATTCAAATATTCCGTTAAATGGACTTTATGTGCCACAAGATAATGCAATATTTAATGAGTGGAAATGTCAAGGAGTGGGCGACTTGTTAAAAGTTCTGATTCATTTTTTATATTTGATTTGTTTTGGAGTAAAAAGCAATGAGCGATTATATATTTTTGACATAATGACCTTTGTTGATTGTTCAAATTTGACAGTATGGGGACAAGAAGAGTACCCCGCCCCCTCCCCCGCGCTAACGACAGTATAAATAGTTTAGTATAGATAGAATATTCCGCCGTCTCTGCTGTTGACAATACAAGATTGTTTATACATCAATGTATACAGTGGTAAGATGTGTCACTTCAGACACAAACATCCATCATTTTGACAAAACACAATATGAAAAAATTCAACAAAATTGATAACTCGTCCCACGCCAAGTGGTTTTGCTATCCATAGAGCGAATTATATTTTTTTTATAATTGTATTTTATTGTGTTAATTTCTAACTTTAACAAGTGCCCCGATCGACATACCGTTATCCACTGTATTCTCTTGCATTCGCAATATAACGAAAAATTGTGATGTTTTCGACCTTAACCTTTCAAGATAAATGTTATGGAAAATGTTCTAGTTTTACATTGTAGATACACGCATAGTGAACTTGTCGATAATATTTGACGATTCGAAAATATATAATTCAAAAGCTTATTTTCAAAACATTGGCCAATTGATCGTCATTAATGAGTTATAATCATATACACAGTCAGAATAACGAAATCTCAAAAATTTGAATATTATTTTTTATTTAATAACGAAACTTGATTGGATTCTCTCCACTGACTGGCTATTTCATCTGTTACTGGAACGCAAAGCAAAAGGAAAATAAATCGTAGCCCAAGCAAACGAAATAAAACACTCTGTTCCTAACGGTGACAACCTAGATGTAGATTTCTTGATCATATCCTGAAATAGTAAGCATTCTTTAGCCGTGAGAACGATACAAAAATTGCAATTGACACTGAAATTGGCCACGAAACATTATTTGTAATTGATTACTAAACATGTAGCGTGTCAAATCAGGGGATGATAGCTGACTATCCGAACAGAATACCGGACAGGATGGGAGACAAGACAGGACACCTTCACTGACGGGGAACAAAGCTTCTGATGAAGGAAGAAAATGTAGACAGGAAATAGAGACAGGACTGTCTTGTCTTAGGTCAGCGTTTTACAAGGCGAGAAGACAAGACAGTTGTATACATTACAAGCTAACATTTCCTTGCACATTTCAGAGCTAAATCATGTTAGGATTGCGACGACAGGGCATAAAGCTATATGCGTCTGTATTTGATTCTTAAATGACATCGACATAAAACTAGTCATTCATTCAAATTTAACCCCGACCGGCGTCACACTTGCTAAGTTGCTATATATATGTTTATAATCTGTATCTGATTTCGTGATTGCGATATTTATGAATTCTCAAATTATATCGGTCTATTACAGATCATCAGTTGAAGTTTACGAGTCTGATATTACTATATAAATCTCCTGACACCTTGATAAGTTTATGCACACTTAGGTAGATGACAGCCTTATCGACAGCTCAGCCTACACTTTTAACATACACTCATGTCATTAACATAAACGAAATTGATTAATGGATTTTCGCTTTACATTTTACCTTAATCACCTTTGAGTACTAGTGTGTTATCCTCCTTTTCTTTGTTGTATGAACTGACCGAGTTGCTATTTTGTTCACTTTGGTAGGCAGCAGTACCCGTGTCTGCAGCCCGCTGCAAACCATCTACGCTCTGCTCGGAGCCGTGATTACAATTATGTATCTATCGGTAGCTGCATATTTGTAGCTCAAAAGACTTTTATACAGATAATGAACTTGTCCCTAGATGTTTCAACAACTCTAAACACACGTGCACACGTATTGGAAATGTACATGGGTGATCAGATAGATGAACATATTGATAAAGTGATGACTATATCTCAAAAAGAAAAACGAAAAGAAAGAAACCTTCGCTATGTTGACAATTTTGCACTTTTATAGCTCCTATGAAATCCGTGGCAGAATAATGCTTCCTCCATATTACGCTTGCTGCAATATCATTACGTTAAGCAAACAACTAAATGCAAACAACGGTACCAAAGGGAGTATTGCAGCATACAAATTGTTGGCGGTCTTATATTCTCCATTATGTTCAAACAAAGAACAGAACAGATGTTGGCCTTGAAACAAAACCATGAGCGAAATGATCTCTTTAATCAGCACCATTGCCTTCTGTGGTATGCACGGAATAGCTTAAACTTGTGACCATATAGATGTGTACATTACATATAGCTACAAGAGGCATTTCTCTTGACGAATAAAAACCATAGAAAGATAAATTTTGATTAACTTTGACGCTTGTTTTTTCCCTAATCTTGTGTTATCTGGGATGAACGCCTGTGTCAGTGATATAGAAGCTGTATGCGTGGTACCAACAGACGCAGAATTTGCGATATAACGCTTGAGAGTGAGAGGATGATGTTTGTCGTGCGATGCTCTGTGTTTGATCCGTGTGTTGTGATCCTTCTTCTCCTGTGAACACACTAGAATGGTTTTGTCCTGCATGCTCTTCTTGATAAAGATGCACTTGAGTCCCAATGTGCTGGGAGTATTTCCCGCAAAATGTGTTTATGTGCAGCGTCTTTACTATACTATTTTCATGAGTATCAGTGGTATGGATAACGAATGCGAATTCGATATTTCAAACTTAATTCCACAATACTTTTAATTTAACATTTAGAAATGTCTTCAAAAACGTGTTGATATATTCTGAATATGTGCTGGTATGTTAAATAAAAATCAGGAACTTTAGGAAAAAGAAAAGATATGAATTGTTTCTTTATTTCTTATTTGTGTGGACTTTTTATTACCGTCCTTGGGTTAACTGCTAGGAACGAAACACTCACGAGTCACGACTTAATCGATGTTCTATCAAATAAACGAATTCAACGTTGAGATTATAAAACTTACTCTGTAAGTTGTTGAAAGTTTAAGGTCATTTTAATCATTTAAAATACATAAACATAACAGTTTTCATTTCTTTCTTCTTTTGTACCTCGTGTTAATGAATATTTACCAGTAATCATTCCATTCAAACTTAGAAAAAAACACCTTTGAGTTAAAAATTTGATCATTTAAACTGTATAATTATCTTCACAGAGTATTACGACAAAAACAAGTTGATTTATATTAAGAAGTTTCCGCGGTGTCACGGGTGACAAGGGCTATGATTCTAAATGAGCCACATCAAAGAGTTTACCTTGTAAACATCGACAGGTATGGTTACAGGTAAACAGTGCTTCTAACCTTTACCTGGCCAAGGGCAACAGTGCACACCTGATTCGATACGTATACTGGTACAATGCTTCCGATTAGCCACTGATCAAAGAGGTGATCACAATGGAGCCTGCACTCTTGTACCATGTCACACCCTTTGTAGTGTCCTCGGTGGCTTTGGCCGATGATACAAAGATAAACTAATGTTAAATTAAGAAATTCAGAGCATATATTGCAAAAAAGCAACCAATATGCAAGAAAACCGAACGTTTTAAAGATAGAAGATATGCTGTTAACTCAAATTCAAAGCACTCTTTCCTATCCACGGAGAGGTTTAACAATCCATAGGCATCACATTGTAGTTAAGAGATATTTAACTACTAGAATACTGGATTCACAAAATCTTGACGAGACAAAATTAAAAAAAAATAAAAAAATAAAAAAAGTAAATATAAATAAGTAATGATACTTAAAGACCCCACAAAATCATTTCATTGTCATTTATCCAATGGTGAATTATAAAAGCGAATCTTTTGCAGTATTCGATAAATGCCTATTAATATTTTCCATGATAAGAATATAATTATTAGATATTGAACAATTATGCTTGTTACACCTTCCATTATCTGTGATCAGTTGGTGGTTGATCGGTCAGCATCAGGCCTCCATGTCGGTGGTCAGTGACGAGTTCTTGAAAGAGGAAGCAACGGTTTGATATTTTTCATAAGTCCACTGTATAGAATTATAACTTGTTTAAAATGATACCAATATCGTATGTGATGGCAAAGTTGTCAGATTTCTAAGACTTAGGAAGCAAAAATTTCTAGACTCATGACAATGTTTTAATAATTACAGTTAAGATCATAAAACATATGATTGATCAAGAGGATCTTATGAGGTTAAAATCCACACATACGTATCATGCATTAATCTATTGCGTAAGTCGACAAAGGTGATAAGCCTGATTAAAAAATTTCTTATCAAAGGGAAATATCTCAAACTACGCAGCAAATGCGTTATCAAATTATTCAAAATATCCTTTAATTGCCTAAAAAATATAGGCGGTAATTATCAACATATATGTAACGAAGGAATTTTTATGCTATTATTATAGGAATAAAGTAAAAATTACAAATACTGAATCTGTTGAAACAATAATACATGTACATATGCAGCTTGGGTAAGGGGGTAGTAATATTGAGAGTAAGAGTCAGCAGCCTCTATGGAATGTCACTATGATCTACACAGGTATCCAGGACTAATGGCTAATTCAAAAAACTATTACGTATGCTATACTAGTTTTTATTTGGCAGATAGGATATTGAATGTCACGAGGTCACCTTTTCAGGACTGCTTGAACCTAAATTTAAGAGCGAATTATAAATTTATTTGCGCAAAAGAAGTTACAATACACATAAAATGTGATAGTTCAGCATTTTTCTTCATCTAGCCATCGCGTCATACAAATAAATATTTATTTTACACAAAGTTCAAGGTTGTGAGTCTTTGACATTTTTATCTTATTTGCTTATACCGGCTCTATGTAACAAGGAAACTATTTTACTAATCTAAATGATTGTAAAGGAATTATTTTACGAAATCTCTCGAGAAAAAAACCCCATATACAATGGTGTTTATGGAGTTTGCAAGAGTGGCGATGACAATAACACTTCGGAAAGCAATTTCACTATTGAATAATTTGACACCAGGTTTATATAAACGAAGATATTTTAATTTGTATTTCAAACAAACGATCTTGTGTTGTGGTCTTCACGAGTCTTTTAAGAAACCTCTATTTAACAGCTTTGTCAACACAGATTATAAAGATATTTTCTCGGTACTACGCTATGTAAATTAAAAGGTTACTTTTTTATAAAGTGTAGAAAAACGGTCGACCTTACACCCAGGGACCCCTATATATAATGTTTACATAGCGCTGACTCATGATTTAGCATTGGTACTTTGCTGGCACGAATCAACAATTTTAAAGTGCAAGTATAATATATTTTTATCAGGATATAATATAGAGGATCCTCCTTAAGATGTAAACAGCCCTCTTCAGAACATCATGACATGTCATTAAAAAACAAAAAACATAAATTTGAAGATGAAGGCAAATTTACAGAATGCCTATAAAAGTGTTTGTAGCCCCGATACGATGGTCACGTGATGTTATTGGACGTGCTCTTTGACTCCGATCATACCAAACAAATATTTTATAACCGGGTAGATTACTTTGGAGGCGGAACAGACGAGAGGGAAACTGAAATTTGTCATAGAATAAATGACTTGTTTGACTTTTCAAACAATGAGAGACTTGAAATAGAAAGTAAGCTCGAAATATCTCGAGTGGATGTTGAAGCGCCAAATTAGGAATAATACTTTGTTAAGCTGTCTTTGATTGTTATGTCTTCTATATCCTTCTATTGCAATGTTATGGAAATGTTGGCTGGTAGAGATAAGCAGGTTGATTAAGACTTCGGTAGATTTACGTTTTCGTTACTAATAAACATAACTCGTGGCTGCGTTAACCGACTGTGGTAAGCCACTATGACATAGATCCCAGATCTCATATAATCTGTTTAGTGGATGTTGTCGATGAAACTGTCGCTTACATTATATTCTTCAAGAATAGCTGGTTATATTTATTCCTTTTAAGGAACCTCAATATTTATACACTGTGAATTTACCATTTTTTCATATGTTTGTTTGTTGTTTGGAACATATTTTCTGAGTGGGTCTTTCTGTGTAAAGTTTTATTTTCCATCTAGTCTGCGTTTTGTTGATATTTGTTCTGAGCTTTTTTTTTTTTTTTTTTTTTTTTTTTTTTACTTAATTACAATAAACACACATTAGAAGAGGATCAAATAGAAAAATCCTGCACTTTATGATAAAAACATGAAACGTGGCCGGAAAGTAAATAATGATAGTGTAAAACATTTCAGATATTGACCTATCGTCACTTCATCCATCTACCGGTGAAAAATTCAAGATGGCCTCCATGGTAACCATGGAGAAGACTAAAACCCAGATAAACTATTTTTGTTACAATATCAAAGTGACCCAAAGATTAACGCTTTTGGCACAACTTACCAGCTTATGGATAATTTGTATAATTCTTTTCCCTGTATTTATAGAAGCATGACCTCTATGACCCGATGTTGTTGAGCCAAGGAAACGGCCTCGTGTTGATAGGTAAATGAACAACGTAAACACATCAGTACCATGAGGTCGTCATTTTTAATTGATTTATTGAGTAATTACTTTTCATTATAAATAACTATTTTTAAATTAAAGTACTTATTTATGTAATTGATATTCTAAATTATTATTCATGTGATAATTTTAATGTCATAGAAGTTTCTCTGTGGCTTTGTTATTATGATTTTTCAGCAATTACAATTAAATTTGTTTACACAAAGATAAACATTAATGCTTTATAAAGATATCTCTTATAAAACATCTTTCCTATTCAGCAAGGAGAGAAAAGTAAATATCGAAAATATAAACATGTTTTCGTCAGTAGTTCAAAGGTTGTTTTGACAAGTTGGGATATTGTGCACAAAGGGGGAAATTCAAAAGCAATTATAAAAAGGAAATTATAAATAAAAAATCCGTCTAATATCAATTACATCTTCTGCGATGTTATTGCCTGATAAAGAGGGTGGTATTGGATAAAAGAGTCCATGGACTCGCTATACAAATACGCAAATACAAAACTGAATAGAGCACGTAATGATTTATCTATTTACACTGGAAATATATGGAACCTGTTAGTGTACAAATGTTTACCTGGTTCGACTACTAAGTATACTCAATGCACTATTATACAAATAAATTATCATTTATTACAGGGGAAATCCCACAGGGGGAGTTTTTCCTTATGTTTGTCAATATGTTGTCACCTCCGACAAGTAAGCTAGGGTTTGTGGTCAGTACAACTCGTGTTTACATAAATTAGTAATGAATTACCTTGGTGTGAAGTGAGTGCGTTTTTTTATAATTATTGTTACGACGGATTAGACAGGGAAAGGGAAGTACGTACAGCTCGGTGTCCAGTCAGGGGTAAAATGCTATCAGTCTTATGACAATGGCTATTCACAGTGATCACTAGCCAAATAATTCTCTCCCTTTTTTAATCTTCGATGGTATTTTTTATTATTTGAGGACACAAGTTAGATTGTTTCTTTATTCAAGCTTAACTCGCTGCTTGTGTGGTCGTCATAGTTACTAGATATATGACATGCACAGTATGATATGATATTGGACTAAGCTAAAATAAGTACCTAATAAAAATACAGAAAAATATTAATGACATGTTATTTATTCTAGGAAGAAAGTCATGGATTTTGGTATTAAAACTTTGAAACATATTTATTTATTTATCTATTTTTTCCTTCATATATGTAATTATCTTCTAATTATACCGTAACCCTGTATTAAATTGGATATCACGAATCAATATAAAATCATATTTGTTTTCTAATACTATACTAGTATGTACATTTTATCAATGCATTTCTTCGAGTCTCCTTCTTTTAAGATTTAGGCAAGAAAGAGTTTCATAAGAGTAAAAATCAACTACAGGAAGTACTGTGCGACTGCGATGCATATTTATTGTGTTTGTGATCCTTTTGAGGTGGTGGGCTTACAACAGAGTGTCAGATTCAGTTACCATCCACTGTGACCCAGACATAGAGGGTTAGGTGGTGGAATGGGCAAACAATAGACCGTCAGATTCAGTTACCATCCACTGTGACCCAGAGATAGAGGGTTAGGTGGTGGAATGGTAAACACATTATCCCATTCTTACTGTTGCATTTCTTGAATGCGTCTAGTAATTGATGTATTTCCCTTCGTTTTAGGCGTTTCCTTTCTATTTTCAGTGTACCAATGGCCAACACATGGTGATACAATGGTTTACTGTCTATTATATATTGTAACGTAATCCAGAAATAGAGTTAACGACAAAACGTAACTAAAATGGTTCATTGTAACAAACTTCATATTTATATACTAGTCTACTATTGATAACACAACCCTTTATATACTTCAAAGTGACGTAGGCCAGATTTTGTTGCAGAAGGTCATCTATTTCTGCTTTTAGTTTGATTTGTAAGTAGATATTTGTGTAAAGGGTCATTCATTCGCTTCGAAGCGATATTTGTGTACCGAATAGAAATGAGAAACATGCATGTTTTTGTACAGTAAAAGAGATAAACTTTTAAACTGTTGATGCTATATATATAATAATTTCCCATACCATTCGGTAATATCATTGATACCATTTTAGCACATAAACATATGTCTAGTTTTCTTCTTATATCTTAGAGACTTTTAATACTATCCTGTTGTAGAAACAAAGCAATGTTCCTTTAAAAGGTGATTTAGATACACTACACATTGCTATATCAATAAAGGTAACAGTCAATATTGTATAAGTAATATATGTACTAATATAGCTTGGTATCCATGTGATTCGATTACAGCAGAAGAGAGGTGAAAAATTGATATGATATTTTAAATATAATGTCTAGATTGTTTTCTAATGATGCCACCATTACAATATAATAAGTAAGTTATTCTTTTATTCTTTCGTCAACGCTTTGACCATTAAATATTAAATGATTCGTGCATTACTATAGTTGTAAAATTGAATATACGCATACTGTGTATGAGTTACTATTGAAATACAAAATTATTTTAATATACTAAGGGTAGGTATTTGAGTTTAACATGGACCAATTGGTACATGTATATATTGTACATGTATAATGGAAGTAAAATGATGTTGATCAGGTGAACATAAGATCGGTGACATATGGATTCTCAGCTGGGGGTTTAGCAATGGTCGAATGGCATTCAAGGTCAAACTGTTTTGACCAGCCAAACTGACCATTGTCCACGTGCACCTGACTCTCCACGAGACTTTGAGTAAATAGCCCTTCGACTTTTTTTAAATACAATCTCAAGGTCGATTTACAGGTAACTGCGGACAGGTGGGCTAATTTCCAAATGTTCATCAAGGTCCTTCTACAGGCAACCGTGGACAAGTAGGCTAATTTTAAAATGTTCATCGTTCTCAATTTACATGTGAAAATCACATTTATGTAACTTGTTTTCCAATACTGTTCAAACTCAGCAAAATTACAGATAGATATATATATCAACCTTGTGTTGTAGTAGGACGTATTGAATCCCCAGAATACTTTCCAAAAATAATTCAATCTCAAAATAGAAACTGTGTCAAGGAATACTTTTTAGTCAATATCAAGTGTACTTTAAATAAAAAAAAAAACTCATTGAAATAGACAGGGCTTGTAAAGGTCCTTAAATCATGACCACTACCCGCTTGTCCTCCAATGACGAACATAAAACACTCGTCTCTCATTTTAACGTGGAATATTTTCCTTTCTATCGTCATTAACATGTGGTTTATTATTCGATTGTTTTTCTAGGAATTTCTCCTAGCTACCAATACTGAAACAGTGAGCATGAATTGAATTTATCATAATATTCCCCATGGAACTGCAACTTCATCGACGAACCTTTCATGTATCACTTTCTCCAACGTTTAGTTAGGTCGTCAGGTCTTGATGTCTTTCATGAAAAGGAAGCAGAAATCCTCACACAATGACATTGTGCTTCCTCACTGAGTTTGTTCGATTTTTTTTCTGTAGAAATCCCTTGTCATTCGCTTTGTCCACATACTATTCACGTAAAAAGAATTATTGTTACTATTTTACTTCATAACTTAATGGACTAAAGTATCATAATAGAACTTGATCATTTGTTTTCTCCCAATTAAACAGAAATTTTAAGCTACCAGAATCGAACATCAAGATAAATAGACATGTAATTATTTCATTCATTTGAATCTTATGATGGTGAAAGATTTGACCATTTACATCTCTGACGTTTCCTATAGAAGTAAACTGTTATATGTCGTACTAAGATATCAATTCTGCTTTACACGTTGTATAACTTTGTGTATCATTCATTGGCATTTTCAATGATAAAAAGGTCGATGTTGTTTTTCTATGAGAGCATGATACTAAGAAGCATGCTGTCAGCAGACATGCGATATGGATCTTGATAGTTAACTTTTGACCGAGGTCACGCATCCATGTTTGTTTGCAAACTGACCTAGGGAGTTGGCAATAACAGGTAAGATAACAAATAGTATTACAACATATTTACATTAAACTATCCGAGTATTGATATGATACCGGTATGCATAAAATGGTTCTCCAATGAGGCTGTGACTACTTAAAACATTCAATATATATGTGATATATTGTATCCAGTGATGCAAGCAGCATCTAAGTGCTATGAAACGTGAAAAAAAACAAAAGGTAGTTTCCATTTATGAATCACGTGTAAAACATTTATAGGTCTTGACCTTTGATAGCCTTGGACATGTGTATTGACCCCCTTGTTTGTTCCAGGCTTGCTGATTCCCCAATACCATCTATGTGAATGTTATCAGTTTGACGTCAATAAATCATCAATAGTCTCCAAATCACATGGACCTTAGCCTGTATGATCACTCGAAAGTATTTTGGAATTGTTTAGCCTTGACAGTTGCTGTCTTTAACTTGTTACATAGTAACTAATGTCAGGGTTATGGATAAAGCAGAAAGCATCTCAAAAGAATGAACTTTCGATAACATGGTCGAGAACTCTTTTTCAATTAAGAAATAAGGATTATTTTTTCTTTCCGCAGCTGATACTGAAATTAATTTTGATATTTCTGAAATCTTATCGTTATTGGAATGATACTTGAAGATAGTTACAGGTTCAAAGGTCGTACCTTTGTCACATTCATGCATCAGACCTTGTTAACGGACAGAGGTTTTCATAACTTCGGTAAAACATGACCTCGGAATGTAGCCATGATATACTGTAGATTATATGGTCAGATATTTAAAGTGTCTCATACATAGGTATTGATAATGTCGTCTGGACCACCAAGTGGGTAGGGGTTAAATGCTACATTTAACTTCACACTAGTTCCTTCCTAGCTATGTCCGCCAAACTCCGAGATAAATTGTAATTAACAGAAACATACAGCAAACCACTATCCACAAAGCTGAGACACTAACGTCACTGACCAGTACTGATATAGCTGTGTGATGCAGGTTCCTGGACTACGTCATAATTAAAAGGGAAAGTTAGCCTATCACAGCGAAGAAATACTTTTGATGATTACAGATGAATGACGCCTAACTTTTAAAAAGTCAATATAGTGGACTGTTATTCAATCAATCAATTTCTTTTGATGCACATCAAAGGACCAGTCTACTCTGTCTCATTATATACAGGTTGCCGCATATAATGAGCTTTTAGTTTTTGTCATTGCCTAGTACAGGGGTGGATATAATGAAAGTGATAATAACACCTGCAATATCGAGGATGATGCTCTTAATGCAAACGTTGTTACCGAAATAGCAAATCATGTCTTCTGACCCACAAGATCATCGAATATCTCTTACTTAACATCGATTAAAATAACGTTTCTAACATGGTGTCCGAAGTCTAATGATCCTCATTACATTGATTCTATTAAACTGTCAGATAATTTTTCAGCTGTCGGCATGATCACTAATCATTGTGTCAATAGTAACAAACCTTATAGATGCAGGGAACCGGACTATTCCTAACAAAAAATGGAAAGTTAACTATTGAAAGTGGAAATTATTAACTGGCATTTCAAATAAGGTGTAAATAGCCCCTATCGGGCTCATTATAATAAAGCAAAGAGGTAAGCGAGGAAGGCTTACATAGCTAGGGACCTGAATTATTGATTGTCAACTTCAGTCTGAGGTCAAACATTTGTGTTTACCTCGAATAATCAACCCGAGAATTTAGTAAGAATCGGTAAGATAAAAAGAAAGAATATTACAAATTAATTTCCCCTGATCTGCTTATCTATTATTATATGTTACATATAGTCCAATATTTCAGAAATCCGAACTTTGATGAAACAATTTATTACAAACATTTGATTCCACTAATAGATCACGTGTAAAACATTTACAGGTCATGACCTTTGATAGCCTTGGACATGTGTATTGACCCCCTTGTTTGTTCCAGGCTTGCTGATTCCCCAATACCTTCTATGTGAATGCTATCAGGGTGACGTCAATAAACCATCAGTAGCCTCCAAAATGACCCGAACCTTGACCAGTCTGACCAATCGATATATTTGTGATCTTATTTAGCCTTGACAGCTTTTGCCTTGGATTTATTACATAACAAATTGATGTTGTGCTTTCTGGTGTTTTCTAGTTTTAATTTTTTGTATCTTCAAATATCGTAATTTTTTCGACCTTATCACTGACGAGACTTATGCCGAGACAAAAAGTTTTATTCTACTACAACTGCTGTAATGATAGATGAAAAGCTATACATAAATATATCAAAATACAATGTGGCATGATTTCAGAATTGATTACGTACCAAACGAAACGGACAAGTGAACTGTTGATCTGTACGATAAGGACTTGGATAAGACTAAACCAAATTTTGACAAAGAGCACACGAAAACGCCAAATTTATACACACTAAAAATAAAGCCATCCTAGCTTGATAGAATATGACAAGAGAATCGCGAACCTAAAATTTCGCAACGGTAATAAATGATGATAAATGACGGAGCATAGGCAAATACTAGTAAAACGATATGTAGTGATAACTCATATTCTAGCTCTCAATTCAATTTAGATTACATGATATCTTGTTTTGTCCTTTCACTAACCGTTATGACCTTGAACTTGTCCGCAGAGCGAGACCGTCAGTCCATGTTAACGGCCACAGGCCAGCATAACTTAGGGTTGGGATAACACGAAATCTGGATAATACAATGATATAGATTAAGTGTGGTCAAATATTTACATTGTCTCATACCTGATTTACAATGTCACACAGACCACACGGACAGCCTCGGCCACATACCTTTCCGTGTTAACACCAATGCGAAAAGATTTTACACCCCATAGTCAGTTTTTATTGTTTCTAGTCAAACTGAAAAAAACTCGTATAAAGCATACAAGAAAAATTGACACCAAAAGTGTCCGATTTGGTTGTACCTCATCAACGACGCGTTTAGATAGAAGTATTACTCATCAGTTCTGGAAAGTCAACGATTGATAACGATTGACGATTCAATTTAAATAAGTGTAGTCGCAGTTCCAATGGCACAAGGTTACTATCCAAAGAACAAATAATGTTGTGCTGCGTAGAATCGTCCCTTCTCCTTGATTTCACAATGCGAAAATTGAAATTTTACTTGTTTCGATCTTATTTTCATTTTGGCCACCATTCCTTTTTAGATTTGATACTTAAACATATGTTACCTAATGAAGTTTTATCATTAGTATTATAGAGAAGAAAAAATCTCCTTTACTCAACATTTACTGTTCTATTTGGGGTTTTCAATAAATTGACGATTCAATATTTAATAGATTACCATAAAGCCGGTTATTTTCGCAAGTCAAAATTTTAGCAATTTGATTTAAAACGAGAAAATAAAGTTTTAGCAGTTTTACATTTTCGCGATCTGACTTTGAGAGTAAATTTCAACCATTTATCATAATTTCTTTGATCAAATTTTCACAATTATAGCAATGTCTTGATAAATCACGAAAATATCATCCCCGCGGAAATTACCGCCTATACGGAATGGCAAATAGAAGCACGAAAACCCTTTATATATATATATATATCTTGGTTTACTAAAAAGCACAGTCTACGTCATCAGTCATGATGTGATGTCTGCGCTGTTGCAACAATGTACCTACAAAATGACCTCTGATATCAGTGGTCAGTTTCTCATTATCACGTATATCAACAGCAAGGAGCGTTTCGCATTCTTTCATGACGTCACAAGACTGACCAATCTTTAATCTCGGTACAAATGCACTCCCATTGTGGGAGATAAACTTAAGCCTCAGCAATTCACTTGATATCACCGGATATTTAACTGAGTAATCTCTATATTTAATAAGAAATAAATGTTGATAATAGAGTATAATGGTATTTTATTTCATTACGTGACATATTAAATGGGTACAGGTTATATGTCATATATTAATTAATCAAGTATATAAATGACATGCCATTCAGCCTCTAGTAAACCAATTTAACAATTCTCTCGCTGATATCGAACAATTTAATAACATGATAAAAATATAATTTCTTCGCTTTGATGAAATCTTTTTCCTTTCATCTCTTCATTAAGAGAGAAAAAGAATTAAAGAACAAAGCAACCAAAGACAGAAAGAAATATTTGTATCCGTAATCAGGCACATGTTTGAATGAATGACTTTTCAAATCGCCGACCTTAATCTGACCTGTTTTGTTTCACACACGGAAGTAGGACTGTACAATTCTGACCCTCATAATGACCTCAACAGTAATTTTGAATGAACCATTGAATTTAATATACATTTAAATCAAACCCGGCGCCACTTCCTCCGTGTCTGTGATATTCACTATCATTGTCTAATACACGCGCATGGTGCATCAAGGAGCCGTAACTGACAACTTCTTAACATTATTAAGGAAGCATATATATCCATTGTATTTATGTCTACCTGTCACGACGGGTTTAAAACGGGCTGAGTGCATCACTATAAATAAAGATACGTTTAACGTCATGCGTCCGGTGCAAAGGTGTCCATATGACTTAATTGATAGTTGAACAATTGACGTTTATGTAAATGCTCCTTTTTATCCGCTCTATCTGTAAGTTGACTTCATGTTTAATATTATACATATGTTTAAATCAAATATTAACCATTGTTTAGGTATCAAAATAAAAATGAACACGAAGCATGATTTATGTGCACTAATAATCCCTATCTTATTTTGAATTTGTTATAGTACGTTTTTCTTACTTCAAAAATCATTAATAAACTTAGAACATGGAGGTCAAACAAAAAAGACAAAAACATATTTTTATTTTTTTTAGTCAATGATTGAATGAAATTTAAGTATGAAATATTAACATATCAAACGTTGGTACGAGAGATTGATGAAGGCATTTCAAAAGTCTTCTGGTCGATAAGGCAATCTAAGCAGAAAAAAATACCATTCAGTGAAATCTTTATTTCCGAAACCCCCCTTACTTCCACCTAACAGCTGTAATTTTTTCGCTACTTTATTTCCGTCATCATTACATTTGTTTTAGCTCCCTCTCTCCCACCACACACTATTTATTATCCTAAGATCTTAGACTTATCAATACCCTACATAAAAGCCTGCGTCATTACTCACTTAAGAAACACCATTTCACACTGTTGAGAACAACTTTAAATCCCTCTTTGCAACACTCATGTCACTTTCTTTTGTTATATAATGTTTTGAAGTGGGTGTTTTACACAGGCTGTAAATCCTGATCTAGTATCGGTGAACAGGTACGCTCTAAACTTTCACCCCAATTTATTCACAGCGGAGAGGTTTCCTGTCCTGCCGATTAACATAAAGGATTTAAGTAGGTGTAGCTAGGGTCACACTCGGTATATTAGACTTGGTAGGATACTAAGTACATCATAAACTCTAATCACTGTACTAGTCCGGGGCTGCCAGGTACAAACACTCCATGTCCAGGATTGATTGGTAGGAGGAAAGCTACAATGCTAATTACGATAACACCAGATATCCCCCTCAAAATAGAAGTGGTGCAAAAGTGGTTCAAGAAGCAAAAGACATTCCACGGGTTTTTTTTTCATTTTTGCTACACCTGTGCGCGTAATTACCTGCTGGTATAAAATTCATTGTAATAGGTTCCTGATGTTACAAGAAACACTTCTTCCTCGAACGTTATGACGTTATAAGAAGTCTAATCCTTGGGAAATCCGTGAATGCTTTTTTGATGTAAAAGGAGGCTAATTATTCAATAGCATTTGTGATTATACATTTATGTTAATAAGTTAAGCGTCTGCTTACGTAAAGCCGGCCAATAACGTACATTTAAGTCTCGATTTTTCAAATCAATCGAAAAAGTAACAATTTTGATGAAAGTTGTGGCAAGGAAAAGTAAGCAGGTACAGTAACCTAATACTAATGTTGGGACAAATTTAGTAAATGCAACGTTTAATTAGAAGCTGTCAATTAAACTCAGAGTCTACACTTAATGCCTGTGTCATTAATTCATATCCATTCAAATCTATCAAAATAGGATTAAGTGATACTAAAAACAGGGGTTCGTAAGACTGAGCTATACGTCAATTTGAAGTTAGCAGAACATGGCAGGGACTTTTCCCAGTGTTTCTAGCATAGAATAAAAAAATCGTGGACTTTTAAGTTGCGATTTTCCAAGTATTTCTAAATAATAAAAAGCTTTATTTACCAAACTTAATAGTTATCGTCATAAATATGCAATTTATCTTTAAATTTGTATTACTCCCGGAGTGTGACAATCTCGAAGATTAGCGATAATACGTTATTTTTCATGTTTAGTTTATAAAGGTAATTATTGCGATTGTATACTTATATCACCAGCGCCCAATATTTCTTATCTTGAATGTCAACAGGTCAGTCCGTCAGTAAAACTCCCCAGCGGTGAAGGCATTGACTTTATATAAAGACTTCTCTTACTTGAGCGACATTATCCACAAGTTTACCACACGCGGTCAGTGGCTCCCTGCTGGGAAGCCAATTAATACAACATGCCATTTCTTGTAACAGAACAAATGTGTAAAAAGGCAGCCACAAAAACAGAAAATTGATAAAGTATATGTATTATACGATTTCTTGAATTAAATTGCTTATTGATATTTGATTGCCCGATCATCTATATTTCATAGAGTGCAAACATTTATAGGTAAAAATAAAATAAAAAATGACATGAAAATCTTTTAAAGAAGTTTGATGATGTAAATATCTCGACGTGTTAATACACCTGTCAAATCTAACTAGTGCAATTGAGGAATACTTTTAATAATATACATAATTGAATAAGTGTAATAGCATATTCCAAATGATAAGCTTATATGCTGTCGGGTTTAAGCGTTCCAAATCTAATCATATAATTTGATTACACAAAACTTTTGAATTGATCTGGAGACTTTGTTTTATCAAAGATTCCACGCGATTTATCATCGTAAAGGTAAAAATACCCTTTAATTTGTTTAGTTCATTGCAGACCAACTATCTATTGGAAAAAAAAATATTAAAGGATTTATGTAAGGTATAAGTTAGACATTTTTCCTGTATGAAATCTTAAATAGCTATCGTAGCTGGGGTAAGAATATGTAATGAATAAAATGTATGAAATAAACATAAAACACTTTTTAATCCTATATTTTCTTCTGGTTTCTAATTCTATTATCATCATGCCCGACAGTACGGCTATGTCATTAACATTGTTTGATTATAATTCTAATTTGGTCGTCTTCAAACATTCTTATTTATGCTTTTTGCATGCTGAATTGGGGAACCATAAGGCTAAACATTAAAAAAATGCCACAAGTTTCGTTTGTAAATTTTTACTTTAAGCCAAATCGTTTCCATGTAAATTTATATTTCGCGCATTCTACATTGCTATCAATAACAATACGCAAAAACACCATTGGACTAACTGTATTTTGCCATGAAAAACTGGGAAAATAGATATGGCAGATGATTTGATTACCTTCAATCACACTCTATGACCTTAATAATCAAAGGGACAAATCAGTCTAAGAGTACATTAAAATTTGCACATATATCGGAAACAAGCCAGTTCTAATAGAAATTAGATTTGTTTGCTTTACTGTGATGTGCCAGAAAAGCTGACTGTAGTAAAATGTATGTGAAATGTTCAAATTCGCTCACTGTCCGCCATTACACATCGTGGTCGGACGTCTTGTATGCCGAACTCTGGCCCTTGCCAGTATAGTAAAGAATTTTTTGTCTAGAACTACTCATATCGCTCTTACGGTAGTGTGTTTACCTTATTAAACGCATTCTCTTGTCTAAAATAATTCCTTCAACTCCTCAGTGGTTATGTATTGCATTTGTTTAACACGCATGACTTTGGTTCGGGTATGGGTACAGCGTACATGTTGTAACTGCTTAATCGTATTGATCAACGATTTGTAATTTCAACAGCATAAATCAAAATACTTAACAATGTTGTGAAATTTGTCAATATTTCTTATCAAATGTTTCATAAGGAATGTATAACAATACAATCCTAACATATTTTGCTTCGTGGTTATGTAACAGAGTTAGCCTCACTGAATTGCCCCTTTAATACTTATGTAGGCTATATAGGATATAGTAAATGTCTGTCACGTTATATTATATAAAAATGGCACAATCTTTCCTTTTTGCATTGTCTTGGATACTATTCCGTAACTGATATAACCAGAGGAGGTCTCAGACACCATATCAAATATCTGAAACTTTATGTTTTATTAATTTATATTAACGTTTGCCATTAGGAGACCTGACATCGTTGTGCCTTCCCCATCTCCAAATTCAGATTTTCTCATTAACATCACTTGATCCGTTGATCAACAAGGTCATATGATGCAGTTCAGTTTATATTCACGCCAGTGTCCCTAGCTATTCCTATTTCGCCACTTACACCTTTTAAGAAAAGGAATAATATTATGATATCTTTGCTGATCACAATTATGTCTTTAAAATCATTTTGGAGAATTTCTTGATGTCAAGGAAATATTTTTATCGTTAGAGTTAAGATTTGGAAAAACAGACAAATTATTACCTTTAAACATTTACATAAATAAGTGATAATCTACATTTATTACCATACCTATGTTAACACAAACGTCGCTTTTCACTTGCTTGACCCACCTCATAATACCTTATTTTATGTATACAATCATATTTTTATGGTAATTCTTTTTATAAGCCGACAGCTGCATGTCTATCTGGAATTCAGTGATATGACAGAGAGAGAAAAAATATATGTCGTAACGCATTGGCAGAGGAAGTAAGTACTAAATGACCGTTAATCATAGAGAAGTACATTGTAGTTTTTTTGCCGACACTTTATCGGCATCATTAGCATTGTTATGAGGATAAGCATAACATTTCTGCAGGCGCTTCACCTTTAATACTAGGGACACTATACATGACATTGTCCTGCTAAGCAGGCGTACGATTTATTTTGTACCTATGGACCTAGGTAACTTACAGCTGGTCATTTCATGTTTACACCGGGTAATTCCAAATCTCTTAATCGTCACAAGTAAAATAGGTATTTAACTGACGGCAATATTAAGGGTCATTGAGATATGATCCGCAAAGATATTTGACCTTTTAATACCTTTACCATGATACTGACCATTTGTGGTCAGTGAGTGCCTTGGATATATCAGAATTGCCTGGTCACTGTGTACTAAGCCACCCGGGCAGCTATAAAACATATCTGACTCTAAAATATATACATTATATAGCCAGATAATGACCACAACAATAGGGTGGTTAAGGGTATTAAGATGGCATCTGTTGATTGTTGACCTTCTAATGCTTGTGGTCAGTTGGTGCCCTTGTCATAATACAACTGACCGACCACTGTTGTACCGAGAGGCCTTAATAGCAGTTAATCGCCTTTATCTGTTTGTTGAATAGACTACTTAGTTAATGCTAAAACACAATTTTGTGTCACTGAGATGAAATTCTCTGATAAATGATCAGGCATGGCTTTATTGGTCAGAAAAATGATGTGGTAGTTTAAAATTGCCTAATCACTTTGTACTTAGGCGCCCAACCACAGAATGGCGTATAGACTCAGTTGTAGACAATATGGTACGATATGTTTGGATGTTGTTTATGTTATTTAAAAAAAGATACAACTTTAAATCATTAGTCCAATCACTTTTTTACCTTGACGTCAAAACCGCAACTTATGGTTGTTCGTAGTATAAACATTTCTTTACGGTATGTATTAAAACAACATTTATGTTATTTAGACGAGATACGTGTAGACTATAAACTCATCCCACTCGCTATGTCAGTGTGTGATGTTGATATAGGGGAAAACTGTATAAT